>NW_025726296.1:0-93907 GCF_021461395.2 Schistocerca americana | reverse complement strand
CTCTTGTACTTAAGTCGGCATGTGCCTTTTGTATTAAATTCGGATGCAATTTCGTGTTTCATCGTCAACAAGAAGGTCCAAGGTATACAGTAAACCTGAAGTGAAGCATCGGAATCTAAAACTGGACTCACAGGATAGAAAGTTAGAGTGACAGTCCCCTTGTACTTAAGTCGGCATTGTGCCTTTTGTATTTAATTCGGATGCAATTTCTGTGTTTCATCGTCAATATGAAGCTCCAAGGGATACAGTATAACTGAAGTGAAGCATGAAAAATCTATAACTGGACTCACAAGAGAGGTTCAAATCATAGAAAGTGAGAGTGTTAGTCCTCTTGTACTTAAGTCGGCATTGTGCCTTTTGTATTAAATTCGGATGCTATTTCTGTGTTCCTTCGTCAATAAGGAGGTCCAAGGGATACAGTACACCTGAAGTGAAGCATCGGAATCAAAAACTGGACACACAGGAGAGGTTCAAATCATAGAAAGTGAGAGTGTCTGTCCTCTTGTTCTTAAGTCGGCATTGTGCTTTTGTATTAAATTCGGATGCTATTTCTGTGTTCCTTCGTCAATAAGGAGGTCCAAGGGATACAGTACACCTGAAGTGAAGCATCGGAATCAAAAACTGGACTCACAGGAGAGGTTCAAATCATAGAAAGTTAGAGTGTCAGTCCTCTTGTACTTAAGTCGGCATTGTGCATTTTGTTTTAAATTTGAATGCAATTTCTGTGTTTCATCGTCAATAAGAAGGTCCAAGGTATACAGTAAACATGAAGTGAAGAATCGGAATCTAAAACAGGACTCACAGGAGACACAGTTAGAGTGACAGTCCTCTTGTACTTAAGTCGGCATTGTGCCTTTCGTATTATATTCGGATGCAATTTCTGTGTTTCATCGTCAATAGGAAGGTCCAAGGTATATAGTAAACCTGAAGTGAAGCATCGGAATTTAAAACTGGACTCACAGGAGAGGTTCAAATCATAGAAAGTTAGAGTGTCAGTCCTCTTGTACTTCAGTCGGCATTGTGCCTTTTGTATTAAATTCGGATGCATTTTCTGTGTTTCATCGTCAATAAGAAGGTCCAAGGGATACAGTAAACCTGAAATGAAGCATCGGTATCTAAAACTGGACTCACAGGAGAGGTTCAAATCATAGAAAATTAGAGTGTCAGTCCTCTTGTACTTAAGTCGGCATTGTGCCTATTGTATTAAATTCGGATGCAATTTCTGTGTTTCATCGTCAATAAGAAGGTCCAAGGGATACAGTAAACCTGAAGTGAAGCATCGGTATCTGAGACTGGACTCACAGGAGAGGTTCAAATCATAGAAAGTTAGAGTGTCAGTCCTCTCGTACTTAAGTCGGCATTGTGCCTTTTGTATTAAATTCGGATGCAATTTCTGTATTTTATAGTCAATTAGATGGTCCAAGGAATACAGTAAACCTGAAGTGAAGCATCGGAATCTAAAACTGGACTCACAGGAGAGGTTCAAATCATAGAAAGTGAGAGTGTCAGCCCTCTTGTTCTTAAGTCGGCATTGTGCCTTTGTATTAAATTCGGATGCAATTTTTGTGTTTCTTCGTCAATAAGGAGGTCCAAGGGATACAGTAAACCTGAAGTGAAGCATCGGAATCTAAAACTGGAATCACAGGAGACGTTTAAATCATAGAAAGTTAGAGTGTCAGTCCTCTTGTACTTAAGTCGGTATTGTGCATTATGTTTTAAATTTGAATGCAATTTCTGTTTTTCATCGTCAATAAGATGGTCCAAGGTATACAGTATACCTGTAGTGAAGCATCGGAATCTAAAACTGGACTCACAGGAGAGAAGGTTAGAGTGACAGTCCTCTTGTACTTAAGGCGGCACTGTGCCTTTTGTATTAAATTCGGATGCAATTTCTGTGTTTCATCGTCAATAAGAAGCTCCAAGGGATACAGTAAAACTGAAGTGAAGCATGAAAAATATAAAACTGGACTTACAAGAGAGGTTCAAATCATAGAAAGTGCGAGTGTCAGTCCTCTTATACTTAAGTCGGCATTGTGCCTTTTGTATTCAATTCGGATGCAATTTCTGTGTTTCATCGTCAATAAGAAGGTCCAAGGGATACAGTAAACCTGAAGTGAAGCATCTGAATCTAAAACTGGACTCACAGGAGAGGTTCAAATCATAGAAAGTTAGAGTGTCAGTCCTCTTGTACTTAAGTCGGCATTGTGCCTTTTGTATTAAATTCGGATGCAATTTCTGTGTTTCATCGTCAATAAGAAGGTCCAAGGGATACAGTAAACCTGAAGTGAAGCATCGGAATCTAAAACTGGACTCACAGGGGACGTTCAAATCATAGAAAGTGAAAGTGTCAGACCTCTTGTACTTAAGTCGGCATTGTGCATTTTGTTTTAAATTTGAATGCAAATTCTGTGTTTTCTCGTCAATAAGAAGGTCCAAGGTATACAGTAAACGTGAAGTGAAGCATCGGTATCTAAAACTGGACTCACAGGAGAGAAAGTTAGAGTGACAGTCCTCTTGTACTTATGTCGCCATTGTGCCTTTTGTATTAAATCCGGATGCAATTTCTGTGTTTCATCGTCAATAAGAAGGTCCAAGGGATACAGTAAACCTGAAGTGAAGCATCGGTATCTAAAACTGGACCCACAGGAGAGGTTCAAATCATAGAAAGTTAGAGTGTCAGTCCTCTTGTACTTAAGTCGGCATTGTGCCTTTTATATTAAATTCGGATGCAATTTCTGTGTTTCATCGTCAATAAGAAGGTCCAAGGGACATAGTAAACATGAAGTGAGGCATCGGAATCTAAAACTGGGCACACAGGAGCGGTTGAAATCATAGATAGTTAGAGTGTCATTCCTCTTGTACTGAAGTCGGCACTGTGCTTTTTGTTTTAAATTCGGATGCACTTTCTGTGTTTCATCGTCAATGAGAAGGTCCAAGGGATACAGTAATCCTGAAGTGAAGCATAGGAATCTAAAACTGGACTCACAGGAGAGGTTCAAATCATAGAAAGTTAGAGTGTCAGTCCACTTGTACTTATGTCGGCATTGTGCCTTTTGTATTGAATTCGGATGCAAATTCTGTGTTTCATCGTCAATAAGAAGGTCCAAGGGATACAGTAAACCTGAAGTGAAGCATCGGAATCTAAAACTGGACTCACAGGAGACGTTCAAATCATAGAAAGTGAGAGTGTCAGTCCTCTTGTACTTAAGTCGGCATGTGCCTTTTGTATTAAATTCGGATGCAATTTCGTGTTTCATCGTCAACAAGAAGGTCCAAGGTATACAGTAAACCTGAAGTGAAGCATCGGAATCTAAAACTGGACTCACAGGATAGAAAGTTAGAGTGACAGTCCTCTTGTACTTAAGTCGGCATTGTGCCTTTTGTATTTAATTCGGATGCAATTTCTGTGTTTCATCGTCAATATGAAGCTCCAAGGGATACAGTATAACTGAAGTGAAGCATGAGAAATCTATAACTGGACTCACAAGAGAGGTTCAAATCATAGAAAGTGAGGGTGTTAGTCCTCTTGTACTTAAGTCGGCATTGTGCCTTTTGTATTAAATTCGGATGCTATTTCTGTGTTCCTTCGTCAATAAGGAGGTCCAAGGGATACAGTACACCTGAAGTGAAGCATCGGAATCAAAAACTGGACTCACAGGAGAGGTTCAAATCATAGAAAGTGAGAGTGTCTGTCCTCTTGTTCTTAAGTCGGCATTGTGCTTTTGTATTAAATTCGGATGCTATTTCTGTGTTCCTTCGTCAATAAGGAGGTCCAAGGGATACAGTACACCTGAAGTGAAGCATCGGAATCAAAAACTGGACTCACAGGAGAGGTTCAAATCATAGAAAGTTAGAGTGTCAGTCCTCTTGTACTTAAGTCGGCATTGTGCATTTTGTTTTAAATTTGAATGCAATTTCTGTGTTTCATCGTCAATAAGAAGGTCCAAGGTATACAGTAAACATGATGTGAAGAATCGGAATCTAAAACAGGACTCACAGGAGACACAGTTAGAGTGACAGTCCTCTTGTACTTAAGTCGGCATTGTGCCTTTCGTATTATATTCGGATGCAATTTCTGTGTTTCATCGTCAATAAGAAGGTCCAAGGGATACAGTAAACCTGAAGTGAAGCATCGGTATCTGAGACTGGACTCACAGGAGAGGTTCAAATCATAGAAAGTTAGAGTGTCAGTCCTCTTGTACTTAAGTCGGCATTGTGCCTTTTGTATTAAATTCGGATGCAATTTCGTGTTTCATCGTCAACAAGAAGGTCCAAGGTATACAGTAAACCTGAAGTGAAGCATCGGTATCTGAGACTGGACTCACAGGAGAGGTTCAAATCATAGAAAGTTAGAGTGTCAGTCCTCTTGTACTTAAGTCGGCATTGTGCCTTTTGTATTAAATTCGGATGCAATTTCGTGTTTCATCGTCAACAAGAAGGTCCAAGGTATACAGTAAACCTGAAGTGAAGCATCGGAATCTAAAACTGGACTCACAGGATAGAAAGTTAGAGTGACAGTCCTCTTGTACTTAAGTAGGCATTGTGCCTTTTGTATTTAATTCGGATGCAATTTCTGTGTTTCATCGTCAATATGAAGCTCCAAGGGATACAGTATAACTGAAGTGAAGCATGAAAAATCTATAACTGGACTCACAAGAGAGGTTCAAATCATAGAAAGTGAGAGTGTCAGTCCTCTTGTACTTAAGTCGGCATTGTGCCTTTTGTATTAAATTCGGATGCTATTTCTGTGTTCCTTCGACAATAAGAAGGTCCAAGGGATACAGTACACCTGAAGTGAAGCATCGGAATCAAAAACTGGACTCACAGGAGAGGTTCAAATCATAGAAAGTGAGAGTGTCTGTCCTCTTGTTCTTAAGTCGGCATTGTGCTTTTGTATTAAATTCGGATGCTATTTCTGTGTTCCTTCGTCAATAAGGAGGTCCAAGGGATACAGTACACCTGAAGTGAAGCATCGGAATCAAAAACTGGACTCACAGGAGAGGTTCAAATCATAGAAAGTTAGAGTGTCAGTCCTCTTGTACTTAAGTCGGCATTGTGCATTTTGTTTTAAATTTGAATGCAATTTCTGTGTTTCATCGTCAATAAGAAGGTCCAAGGTATACAGTAAACATGAAGTGAAGGATCGGAATCTAAAACAGGACTCACAGGAGACACAGTTAGAGTGACAGTCCTCTTGTACTTAAGTCGGCATTGTGCCTTTCGTTGTATATTCGGATGCAATTTCTGTGTTTCATCGTCAATAAGAAGGTCCAAGGTATATAGTAAACCTGAAGTGAAGCATCGGAATTTAAAACTGGACTCACAGGAGAGGTTCAAATCATAGAAAGTTAGAGTGTCAGTCCTCTTGTACTTAAGTCGGCATTGTGCCTTTTGTATTAAATTCGGATGCAATTTCTGTGTTTCATCGTCAATAAGAAGGTCCAAGGGATACAGTAAACCTGAAGTGAAGCATCGGTATCTAAAACTGGACTCACAGGAGAGGTTCAAATCATAGAAAATTTGAGTGTCAGTCCTCTTGTACTTAAGTCGGCATTGTGCCTATTGTATTAAATTCGGATGCAATTTCTGTGTTTCATCGTCAATAAGAAGGTCCAAGGGATACAGCAAACCTGAAGTGAAGCATCGGTATCTAAGACTGGACTCACAGGAGAGGTTCAAATCATAGAATGTTAGAGTGTCAGTCCTCTTGTACTTAAGTCGTTATTGTGCCATTTGTATTGAATTCGGATGCAATTTCTGTGTTTCATCGTCAATAAGATGGTCCAAGGGATACAGTAAACCTAAAGTGAATCATCGGAATCTAAAACTGGACTCACAGGAGAGGTTCAAATCATAGAAAGTGAGAGTGTCAGTCCTCTTGTTCTTAAGTCGGCAATGTGCTTTTGTATTACATTCGGATGCAATTTCTGTGTTTCTTCGCCAATAAGGAGGTCCAAGGGATACAGTAAACCTAAAGTGAAGCATCGGAATCTAAAACTGGACTCACAGGAGACGTTCAAATCATAGAAAGTTAGAGTGTCAGTCCACTTGTACTTAAGTCGGCATTGTGCCTTTTGTATTAAATTCGGATGCAATTTCTGTGTTTCATCTTCAATAAGAAGGTCCAAGGGATAGAGTAAACCTGAAGTGAAGCATCGGAATCTAAAACTGGACTCACAGGAGAGGTTCTAATCATAAAAAGTTAGAGTGTCAGTCCTCTTGTACTTAAGTCGGCATTATGCCTTTTGTATTAAATTCGGATGCAATTTCTGTGTTTCATCGTCAATAAGTAGGTCCAACGGATACAGTAAACCTGAAGTGAAGCATCGGAATCTAATACTAGACTCACAGGAGAGGTTCAAATCATAGAAAGTTAGAGTGTCAGTCCACTTGTACTTATGTCGGCATTGTGCCTTTTGTATTGAATTCGGATGCAAATTCTGTGTTTCATCGTCAATAAGAAGGTCCAAGGGATACAGTAAACCTGAAGTGAAGCATCGGAATCTAAAACTGGACTCACAGGAGACGTTCAAATCATAGAAAGTGAGAGTGTCAGTCCTCTTGTACTTAAGTCGGCATGTGCCTTTTGTATTAAATTCGGATGCAATTTCGTGTTTCATCGTCAACAAGAAGGTCCAAGGTATACAGTAAACCTGAAGTGAAGCATCGGAATCTAAAACTGGACTCACAGGATAGAAAGTTAGAGTGACAGTCCTCTTGTACTTAAGTCGGCATTGTGCCTTTTGTATTTAATTCGGATGCAATTTCTGTGTTTCATCGTCAATATGAAGCTCCAAGGGATACAGTATAACTGAAGTGAAGCATGAAAAATCTATAACTGGACTCACAAGAGAGGTTCAAATCATAGAAAGTGAGAGTGTTAGTCCTCTTGTACTTAAGTCGGCATTGTGCCTTTTGTATTAAATTCGGATGCTATTTCTGTGTTCCTTCGTCAATAAGGAGGTCCAAGGGATACAGTACACCTGAAGTGAAGCATCGGAATCAAAAACTGGACTCACAGGAGAGGTTCAAATCATAGAAAGTGAGAGTGTCTGTCCTCTTGTTCTTAAGTCGGCATTGTGCTTTTGTATTAAATTCGGATGCTATTTCTGTGTTCCTTCGTCAATAAGGAGGTCCAAGGGATACAGTACACATGAAGTGAAGCATCGGAATCAAAAACTGGACTCACAGGAGAGGTTCAAATCATAGAAAGTTAGAGTGTCAGTCCTCTTGTACTTAAGTCGGCATTGTGCATTTTGTTTTAAATTTGAATGCAATTTCTGTGTTTCATCGTCAATAAGAAGGTCCAAGGTATACAGTAAACATGAAGTGAAGAATCGGAATCTAAAACAGGACTCACAGGAGACACAGTTAGAGTGACAGTCCTCTTGTACTTAAGTCGGCATTGTGCCTTTCGTATTATATTCGGATGCAATTTCTGTGTTTCATCGTCAATAAGAAGGTCCAAGGTATATAGTAAACCTGAAGTGAAGCATCGGAATTTAAAACTGGACTCACAGGAGAGGTTCAAATCATAGAAAGTTAGAGTGTCAGTCCTCTTGTACTTAAGTCGGCATTGTGCCTTTTGTATTAAATTCGGATGCAATTTCTGTGTTTCATCGTCAATAAGAAGGTCCAAGGGATACAGTAAACCTGAAGTGAAGCATCGGTATCTAAAACTGGACTCACAGGAGAGGTTCAAATCATAGAAAATTAGAGTGTCAGTCCTCTTGTACTTAAGTCGGCATTGTGCCTATTGTATTAAATTCGGATGCAATTTCTGTGTTTCATCGTCAATAAGAAGGTCCAAGGGATACAGTAAACCTGAAGTGAAGCATCGGTATCTGAGACTGGACTCACAGGAGAGGTTCAAATCATAGAAAGTTAGAGTGTCAGTCCTCTTGTACTTAAGTCGGCATTGTGCCTTTTGTATTAAATTCGGATGCAATTTCGTGTTTCATCGTCAACAAGAAGGTCCAAGGTATACAGTAAACCTGAAGTGAAGCATCGGAATCTAAAACTGGACTCACAGGATAGAAAGTTAGAGTGACAGTCCTCTTGTACTTAAGTAGGCATTGTGCCTCTTGTATTTAATTCGGATGCAATTTCTGTGTTTCATCGTCAATATGAAGCTCCAAGGGATACAGTATAACTGAAGTGAAGCATGAAAAATCTATAACTGGACTCACAAGAGAGGTTCAAATCATAGAAAGTGAGAGTGTCAGTCCTCTTGTACTTAAGTCGGCATTGTGCCTTTTGTATTAAATTCGGATGCTATTTCTGTGTTCCTTCGACAATAAGAAGGTCCAAGGGATACAGTACACCTGAAGTGAAGCATCGGAATCAAAAACTGGACTCACAGGAGAGGTTCAAATCATAGAAAGTGAGAGTGTCTGTCCTCTTGTTCTTAAGTCGGCATTGTGCTTTTGTATTAAATTCGGATGCTATTTCTGTGTTCCTTCGTCAATAAGGAGGTCCAAGGGATACAGTACACCTGAAGTGAAGCATCGGAATCAAAAACTGGACTCACAGGAGAGGTTCAAATCATAGAAAGTTAGAGTGTCAGTCCTCTTGTACTTAAGTCGGCATTGTGCATTTTGTTTTAAATTTGAATGCAATTTCTGTGTTTCATCGTCAATAAGAAGGTCCAAGGTATACAGTAAACATGAAGTGAAGGATCGGAATCTAAAACAGGACTCACAGGAGACACAGTTAGAGTGACAGTCCTCTTGTACTTAAGTCGGCATTGTGCCTTTCGTTGTATATTCGGATGCAATTTCTGTGTTTCATCGTCAATAAGAAGGTCCAAGGGATACAGCAAACCTGAAGTGAAGCATCGGTATCTAAGACTGGACTCACAGGAGAGGTTCAAATCATAGAATGTTAGAGTGTCAGTCCTCTTGTACTTAAGTCGTTATTGTGCCATTTGTATTGAATTCGGATGCAATTTCTGTGTTTCATCGTCAATAAGATGGTCCAAGGGATACAGTAAACCTAAAGTGAATCATCGGAATCTAAAACTGGACTCACAGGAGAGGTTCAAATCATAGAAAGTGAGAGTGTCAGTCCTCTTGTTCTTAAGTCGGCATTGTGCTTTTGTATTACATTCGGATGCAATTTCTGTGTTTCTTCGCCAATAAGGAGGTCCAAGGGATACAGTAAACCTAAAGTGAAGCATCGGAATCTAAAACTGGACTCACAGGAGACGTTCAAATCATAGAAAGTTAGAGTGTCAGTCCACTTGTACTTAAGTCGGCATTGTGCCTTTTGTATTAAATTCGGATGCAATTTCTGTGTTTCATCTTCAATAAGAAGGTCCAAGGGATAGAGTAAACCTGAAGTGAAGCATCGGAATCTAAAACTGGACTCACAGGAGAGGTTCTAATCATAAAAAGTTAGAGTGTCAGTCCTCTTGTACTTAAGTCGGCATTATGCCTTTTGTATTAAATTCAGATGCAATTTCTGTGTTTCATCGTCAATAAGTAGGTCCAACGGATACAGTAAACCTGAAGTGAAGCATCGGAATCTAATACTAGACTCACAGGAGAGGTTCAAATCATAGAAAGTGAGAGTGTCAGTCATCTTGTACTTATGTCGGCATTCTGCCTTTTGTATTGAATTCGGATGCAATTTCTGTGTTTCATCGTCAATAAGAAGGTCCAAGGGATACAGTAAACCTGACGTGAAGCATCGGTATCTAACACTGGACTCACAGGAGAGGTTCAAATCATAGAAAGTGAGAGGGTTAGTCCTCTTGTTCTTAAGTCGGCATTGTGCTTTTGTATTAAATTTGGATGCAATTTCTGTGTTTCTTCGTCAATAAGGAGATCCAAGGGATACAGTAAACTTGAAGTGAAGCTTTGAAATCTAAAACTGGACTCACAGGAGACGTTCAAATCATAGAATGTTAGAGTGTTAGTCCTCTTGTACTTAACACGGCATTGTGCATTTTGTTTTAAATTTGAATGCAATTTCTGTGTTTCATCGTCAATAAGAAGGTCCAAGGGATACAGTAAACCTGAAGTGAAGCATCGGTATCTAAAACTGGACTCACAGGAGAGGTTCAAATCATAGAAAGTTAGAGTGTCAGTCCTCCTGTACTTAAGTCGGCATTGTGCCTTATATATTAAATTCGGAAGCAATTTCTGTGTTTCAACGTCAATAAGAAGGTCCAAGGGACATAGTAAACATGAAGTGAGGCATCGGAATCTAAAACTGGACTCACAGGAGAGAAAGTTAGAGTGACAGTCCTTATGTACTTAAGTCGGCATTGTGCCTTTTGTATTAAATTCGGATGCAATTTCTGTGTTTCATCGTCAATATGAAGCTCCATGGGATACAGTATAACTGAAGTGAAGCATGAAAAATCTATAACTGGACTCACAAGAGAGGTTCAAATCATAGAAAGTGAGAGTGTCAGTCCTCTTGTACTTAAGTCGGCATTGTGCCTTTCGTATTAAATTAGGATGCAATATCTGTGTTTCATCGTCAATAAGATTGTCCAAGGGATACGGTAAACCTAAAGTGTAGCATCGGAATCTAAAACTGGAGTCACAGGAGAGGTTCAAATCATAGATAGTGAGAGTGTCTGTCCTCTTGTTCTTAAGTCGGCATTGTGCTTTTGTAATAAATTCGGATGCAATTTCTGTGTTTCTTCGTCAATAAGGAGGTACAAGGGATACAGTAAACCTGAAGTGAAGCATCGGAATCAAAAACTGGACTCACAGGAGAGGTTCAAATCATAGAAAGTTAGAGTGTCAGTCCTCTTGTACTTATGTCGGCATTGTGCATTTTGTTTTAAATTTGAATGCAATTTCTGTGTTTCATCGTCAATAAGAAGGTCCAAGGTATACAGTAAACATGAAGTGAAGCATCGGAATCTAAAACAGGACTCACAGGAGAGACAGTTAGAGTGACAGTCCTCTTGTACTTAAGTCGGCATTGTGCCTTTTGTATTATATTCGGATGCAATTTCTGTGTTTCATCGTCAATAAGAAGGTCCAAGGTATATAGTAATCCTGAAGTGAAGCATAGGAATCTAAAACTGGACTCACAGGAGAGGTTCATATCATAGAAAGTTAGAGTGTCAGTCCCCTTGTACTTAAGTCGGCATTGTGCCTTTTGTATTGAATTCGGATGCAATTTCTGTGTTTCATCGATAATAAGAAGGTCCAACGGATACAGTAAACCTGAAGTGAAGCATCGGAATCTAAAACTGGACTCACAGGAGAGGTTCAAATCATAGAGAGTGAGAGTGTCAGTCTTCTTGTACTTAAGTCTTCATTGTGCCTTTTGTTTTAAATTTGAACGCTAATTCTGTGTTTTCTCGTCAATAAGAAGGTTCAAGGTATACAGTAAACATGAAGTGAAGCATCGGTATCTAAAACTGGACTCACAGGAGAGAAAGTTAGAGTGACAGTCCTCTTGTACTTATGTCGGCATTGTGCCTTTTGTATTAAATCCGGATGCAATTTCTGTGTTTCATCGTCAATAAGAAGGTCCAAGGGATACAGTAAACCTGAAGTGAAGCATCGGTATCTAAAACTGGACCCACAGGAGAGGTTCAAATCATAGAAAGTTAGAGTGTCAGTCCTCTTGTACTTAAGTCGGCATTGTGCCTTTTATATTAAATTCGGATGCAATTTCTGTGTTTCATCGTCAATAAGAAGGTCCAAGGGACATAGTAAACATGAAGTGAGGCATCGGAATCTAAAACTGGACACACAGGAGCGGTTGAAATCATAGATAGTTAGAGTGTCATTCCTCTTGTACTGAAGTCGGCACTGTGCTTTTTGTTTTAAATTCGGATGCACTTTCTGTGTTTCATCGTCAATGAGAAGGTCCAAGGGATACAGTGATCCTGAAGTGAAGCATAGGAATCTAAAACTGGACTCACAGGAGAGGTTCAAATCATAGAAAGTTAGAGTGTCAGTCCACTTGTACTTATGTCGGCATTGTGCCTTTTGTATTGAATTCGGATGCAAATTCTGTGTTTCATCGTCAATAAGAAGGTCCAAGGGATACAGTAAACCTGAAGTGAAGCATCGGAATCTAAAACTGGACTCACAGGAGACGTTCAAATCATAGAAAGTGAGAGTGACAGTCCTCTTGTACTTAAGTCGGCATTGTGCCTTTTGTATTTAATTCGGATGCAATTTCTGTGTTTCATCGTCAATATGAAGCTCCAAGGGATACAGTATAACTGAAGTGAAGCATGAAAAATCTATAACTGGACTCACAAGAGAGGTTCAAATCATAGAAAGTGAGAGTGTCAGTCATCTTGTACTTAAGTCGGCATTGTGCCTTTTGTATTAAATTCGGATGCTATTTCTGTGTTCCTTCGTCATTAAGGAGGCCCAAGGGATACAGTACACCTGAAGTGAAGCATCGGAATCAAAAACTGGACTCACAGGAGAGGTTCAAATCATAGAAAGTGAGAGTGTCTGTCCTCTTGTTCTTAAGTCGGCATTGTGCTTTTGTATTAAATTCGGATACTATTTCTGTGTTCCTTCGTCAATAAGGAGGTCCAAGGGATACAGTACACCTGAAGTGAAGCATCGGAATCAAAAACTGGACTCACAGGAGAGGTTCAAATCATAGAAAGTTAGAGTGTCAGTTCTCTTGTACTTAAGTCGGCATTGTGCATTTTGTTTTAAATTTGAATGCAATTTCTGTGTTTCATCGTCAATAAGAAGGTCCAAGGTATACAGTAAACATGAAGAGAAGGTTCGGAATCTAAAACAATACTCACAGGAGACACAGTTAGAGTGACAGTCCTCTTGTACTTAAGTCGGCATTGTGCCTTTCGTATTATATTCGGATGCAATTTCTGTGTTTCATCGTCAATAAGAAGGTCCAAGGTATATAGTAAACCTGAAGTGAAGCATCGGAATTTAAAACTTGACTCACACGAGAGGTTCAAATCATAGAAGGTTAGAGTGTCAGTCCTCTTGTACTTAAGTCGGCATTGTGCCTTTTGTATTAAATTCGGATGCAATTTCTGTGTTTCATCGTCAATAAGAAGGTCCAAGGGATACAGTAAACCTGAAGTGAAGCATCGGTATCTAAAACTGGACTCACAGGAGAGGTTCAAATCATAGATAATTAGAGTGTCAGTCCTCTTGTACTTAAGTCGGCATTGTGCCTATTGTATTAAATTCGGATGCAATTTCTGTGTTTCATCGTCAATAAGAAGGTCCAAGGGATACAGTAAACCTGAAGTGAAGCATCGGTATCTAAGACTGGACTCACAGGAGAGGTTCAAATCATAGAAAGTTAGAGTGTCAGTCCTTTTGTATTTAAGTCGGCATTGTGCCTTATGTATTAAATTCGGATGCAATTTCTGTGTTTCATCGTCAATAAGTAGGTCCAACGGATACAGTAAACCTGAAGTGAAGCATTGGAATCTAAAGCTAGACTCACAGGAGAGGTTCATATCATAGAAATTGAGAGTGTCAGTCCTCTTGTACTTATGTCGGCATTGTGCCTTTTGTATTGAATTCGGATGCAATTTCTGTGTTTCATCGTCAATACGAGGGTCCAAGGGATACAGTAAACCTGACGTGAAGCATCGGTATCTAAAACTGGACTCACAGGAGAGGTTCATATCATAGGAAGTTAGAGTGTCAGTCCTCTTGTACTTATGTCGGCATTGTGCCTTTTATATTAAATTCGGATGCAATTTCTGTGTTTCATCGTCAATAAGAAGGTCCAAGGGACATAGTAAACATGAAGTGAGGCATCGGAATCTAAAACTGGACTCACAGGAGAGGTTCAAATCATAGAAAGTTAGAGTGTCAGTCCTCCTGTACTTATGTCGGCATTGTGCCTTTTGTATTGAATTCGGATGCAATTTCTGTGTTTCATCGTCAATAAGAAGGTCCAAGGGATACAGTAAAACCGAAGTGAAGCATCGGAATCTAAAACAGGACTCACAGGAGAGACAGTAAGAGTGACAGTCCTCTTGTACTTAAGTCGGCATTGTGCCTTTTGTATTAAATTCGGATGCAATTTCTGTGTTTCATCGTCAATAAGAAGGTCCAAGGGATACAGTAAACCTGAAGTGAAGCATCGGTATCTAAAACTGGACTCACAGGAGAGGTTCAAATCATAGAAAATTTGAGTGTCAGTCCTCTTGTACTTAAGTCGGCATTGTGCCTATTGTATTAAATTCGGATGCAATTTCTGTGTTTCATCGTCAATAAGAAGGTCCAAGGGATACAGCAAACCTGAAGTGAAGCATCGGTATCTAAGACTGGACTCACAGGAGAGGTTCAAATCATAGAATGTTAGAGTGTCAGTCCTCTTGTTCTTAAGTCGGCATTGTGCTTTTGTATTACATTCGGATGCAATTTCTGTGTTTCTTCGCCAATAAGGAGGTCCAAGGGATACAGTAAACCTGAAGTGAAGCATCGGAATCTAAAACTGGACTCACAGGAGAGGTTCTAATCATAAAAAGTGAGAGTGTCAGTCATCTTGTACTTATGTCGGCATTCTGCCTTTTGTATTGAATTCGGATGCAATTTCTGTGTTTCATCCTCAATAAGAAGGTCCAAGGGATACAGTAAACCTGACGTGAAGCATCGGTATCTAACACTGGACTCACAGGAGAGGTTCAAATCATAGAAAGTGAGAGTGTTAGTCCTCTTGCTCTTAAGTCGGCATTGTTCTTTTGTATTAAATTTGGATGCAATTTCTGTGTTTCTTCGTCA
The DNA here is from genome assembly GCF_021461395.2 of Schistocerca americana. Lineage (NCBI taxonomy): Eukaryota > Metazoa > Arthropoda > Insecta > Orthoptera > Acrididae > Schistocerca > Schistocerca americana. The sequence goes on along the minus strand of NW_025726296.1, from coordinate 79,196 downwards.
ATAAGGAGATCCAAGGGATACAGTAAACTTGAAGTGAAGCTTTGAAATCTAAAACTGGACTCACAGGAGACGTTCAAATCATAGAAAGTTAGAGTGTTAGTCCTCTTGTACCTAACACGGCTTTGTGCATTTTGTTTTAAATTTGAATGCAATTTCTGTGTTTCATCGTCAATAAGAAGGTCCAAGGGATACAGTAAACCTGAAGTGAAGCATCGGTATCTAAAACTGGACCCACAGGAGAGGTTCAAATCATAGAAAGTGAGAGTGTCAGTCCTCCTGTACTTAAGTCGGCATTGTGCCTTATATATTAAATTCGGAAGCAATTTCTGTGTTTCATCGTCAATAAGAAGGTCCAAGGGACATAGTAAACATGAAGTGAGGCATCGGAATCTAAAACTGGACTCACAGGAGAGAAAGTTAGAGTGACAGTCCTCTTGTACTTAAGTCGGCATTGTGCCTTTTGTATTAAATTCGGATGCAATTTCTGTGTTTCATCGTCAATATGAAGCTCCATGGGATACAGTATAACTGAAGTGAAGCATGAAAAATCTATAACTGGACTCACAAGAGAGGTTCAAATCATAGAAAGTGAGAGTGTCAGTCCTCTTGTACTTAAGTCGGCATTGTGCCTTTTGTATTAAATTCGGATGCAATTTCTGTGTTTCATCGTCAATAAGATTGTCAAAGGGATACGGTAAACCTAAAGTGAAGCATCGGAATCTAAAACTGGAGTCACAGGAGAGGTTCAAATCATAGATAGTGAGAGTGTCTGTCCTCTTGTTCTTAAGTCGGCATTGTGCTTTTGTATTAAATTCGGATGCAATTTCTGTGTTTCTTCGTCAATAAGGAGGTACAAGGGATACAGTAAACCTGAAGTGAAGCATCGGAATCAAAAACTGGACTCAGAGGAGAGGTTCAAATCATAGAAAGTTAGAGTGTCAGTCCTCTTGTACTTAAGTCGGCATTGTGCATTTTGTTTTAAATTTGAATGCAATTTCTGTGTTTCATCGTCAATAAGAAGGTCCAAGGTATACAGTAAACAAAACAGGACTCACAGGAGAGACAGTTAGAGTGACAGTCCTCTTGTACTTAACTCGGCATTGTGCCTTTTGTACTATATTCGGATGCAATTTCTGTGTTTCATCGTCAATAAGAAGGTCCAAGGTATATAGTAAAACTGAAGTGAAGCATCGGAATTTAAAACTGGACTCACAGGAGAGGTTCAAATCATAGAAAGTTAGAGTGTCAGTCCTCTTGTACTTAAGTCGGCATTGTGCCTTTTGTATTAAATTCGGATGCAATTTCTGTGTTTCATCGTCAATAAGAAGGTCCAAGGGATACAGTAAACCTGAAGTGAAGCATCGGTATCTAAAACTGGACTCACTGGAGAGGTTCAAATCATAGAAAATTGGAGTGTCAGTCCTCTTGTACTTAAGTCGGCATTGTGCCTATTGTATTAAATTCGGATGCAATTTCTGTGTTTCATCGTCAATAAGAAGGTCCAAGGGATATAGTAAACCTGAAGTGAAGCATCGGTATCTAAGACTGGACTCACAGGAGAGGTACAAATCATAGAAAGTTAGAGTGTCAGTCCTCTTGTACTTAAGTCGGCATTGTGTCCTTTGTATTGAATTCCGATGCAATTTCTGTGTTTCATCGTCAATAAGAAGGTCCAAGGGATACAGTAAACCTGAAGTGAAGCATCGGTATCTAAAACTGGACTCACAGGAGAGGTTCAAATCATAGAAAATTAGAGTGTCAGTCCTCTTGTACTTAAGTCGGCATTGTGCCTATTGTATTAAATTCAGATGCAATTTCTCTGTTTCATCGTCAATAAGAAGGTCCAAGGGATACAGTAAACCTGAAGTGAAGCATCGGTATCTAAGACTGGACTCACAGGAGAGGTTCAAATCATAGAAAGTTAAAGTGTCAGTCCTCTTGTACTTAAGTCGGCATTGTGCCTTATGTATTAAATTCGGATGCAATTTCTGTGTTTCATCGTCAATAAGTAGGTCCAACGGATACAGTAAACCTGAAGTGAAGCATTGGAATCTAAAGCTAGACTAACAGGAGAGGTTCATATCATAGAAATTGAGAGTGTCAGTCCTCTTGTACTTATGTCGGCATTGTGCCTTTTGTATTGAATTCGGATGCAATTTCTGTGTTTCATCGTCAATACGAGGGTCCAAGGGATACAGTAAACTTGACGTGAAGCATCGGTATCTAAAACTGGACTCACAGGAGAGGTTCATATCATAGAAAGTTAGAGTGTTAGTCCTCTTGTACTTAAGTCGGCATTGTGCCTTTTATATGAAATTCGGATGCAATTTCTGTGTTTCATCGTCAATAAGAAGGTCCAAGGGACATAGTAAACATGAAGTGAGGCATCGGAATCTAAAACTGGACTCACAGGAGAGGTTCAAATCATAGAAAGTTAGAGTGTCAGTCCTTATGTACTTATGTCGGCATTGTGCCTTTTGTATTGAATTCGGATGCAATTTCTGTGTTTCATCGTCAATAAGAAGGTCCAAGGGATACAGTAAAACTGAAGTGAAGCATCGGAATCTAAAACAGGACTCACAGGAGAGACAGTTAGAGTGACAGTCCTCTTGTACCTAAGTCGGCATTGTGCCTTTTGTATTAAATTCGGATGCAATTTCTGTGTTTCATCGTCAATAAGAAGGTCCAAGGGATACAGTAAACCTGAAGTGAAGCATCGGTATCTAAAACTGGACTCACAGGAGAGGTTCAAATCATAGAAAATTTGAGTGTCAGTCCTCTTGTACTTAAGTCGGCATTGTGCCTATTGTATTAAATTCGGATGCAATTTCTGTGTTTCATCGTCAATAAGAAGGTCCAAGGGATACAGCAAACCTGAAGTGAAGCATCGGTATCTAAGACTGGACTCACAGGAGAGGTTCAAATCATAGAATGTTAGAGTGTCAGTCCTCTTGTTCTTAAGTCGGCATTGTGCTTTTGTATTACATTCGGATGCAATTTCTGTGTTTCTTCGCCAATAAGGAGGTCCAAGGGATACAGTAAACCTGAAGTGAAGCATCGGAATCTAAAACTGGACTCACAGGAGAGGTTCTAATCATAAAAAGTTAGAGTGTCAGTCCTCTTGTACTTAAGTCGGCATTATGCCTTTTGTATTAAATTCGGATGCAATTTCTGTGTTTCATCGTCAATACGTAGGTCCAACGGATACAGTAAACCTGAAGTGAAGCATCGGAATCTAATACTAGACTCACAGGAGAGGTTCATATCATAGAAAGTGAGAGTGTCAGTCATCTTGTACTTATGTCGGCATTCTGCCTTTTGTATTGAATTCGGATGCAATTTCTGTGTTTCATCGTCAATAAGAAGGTCCAAGGGATACAGTAAACCTGACGTGAAGCATCGGTATCTAACACTGGACTCACAGGAGAGGTTCAAATCATAGAAAGTGAGAGTGTTAGTCCTCTTGTTCTTAAGTCGGCATTGTGCTTTTGTATTAAATTTGGATGCAATTTCTGTGTTTCTTCGTCAATAAGGAGATCCAAGGGATACAGTAAACTTGAAGTGAAGCTTTGAAATCTAAAACTGGACTCACAGGAGACGTTCAAATCATAGAAAGTTAGAGTGTTAGTCCTCTTGTACTTAACACGGCTTTGTGCATTTTGTTTTAAATTTGAATGCAATTTCTGTGTTTCATCGTCAATAAGAAGGTCCAAGGGATACAGTAAACCTGAAGTGAAGCATCGGTATCTAAAACTGGACTCACAGGAGAGGTTCAAATCATAGAAAGTTAGAGTGTCAGTCCTCCTGTACTTAAGTCGGCATTGTGCCTTATATATTAAATTCGGAAGCAATTTCTGTGTTTCATCGTCAATAAGAAGGTCCAAGGGACATAGTAAACATGAAGTGAGGCATCGGAATCTAAAACTGGACTCACAGGAGAGAAAGTTAGAGTGACAGTCCTCTTGTACTTAAGTCGGCATTGTGCCTATTGTATTACATTCGGATGCAATTTCTGTGTTTCATCGTCAATATGAAGCTCCATGGGATACAGTATAACTGAAGTGAAGCATGAAAAATCTATAACTGGACTCACAAGAGAGGTTCAAATCATAGAAAGTGAGAGTGTCAGTCCTCTTGTACTTAAGTCGGCATTGTGCCTTTTGTATTAAATTAGGATGCAATTTCTGTGTTTCATCGTCAATAAGATTGTCCAAGGGATACGGTAAACCTAAAGTGAAGCATCGGAATCTAAAACTGGAGTCACAGGAGAGGTTCAAATCATAGATAGTGAGAGTGTCTGTCCTCTTGTTCTTAAGTCGGCATTGTGCTTTTGTATTAAATTCGGATGCAAGTTCTGTGTTTCTTCGTCAATAAGGAGGTACAAGGGATACAGTAAACCTGAAGTGAAGCATCGGAATCAAAAACTGGACTCACAGGAGAGGTTCAAATCATAGAAAGTTAGAGTGTCAGTCCTCTTGTACTTAAGTCGGCATTGTGCATTTTGTTTTAAATTTGAATGCAATTTCTGTGTTTCATCGTCAATAAGAAGGTCCAAGGTATACAGTAAACAAAACAGGACTCACAGGAGAGACAGTTAGAGTGACAGTCCTCTTGTACTTAAGTCGGCATTGTGCCTTTTGTACTATATTCGGATGCAATTTCTGTGTTTCATCGTCAATAAGAAGGTCCAAGGTATATAGTAAAACTGAAGTGAAGCATCGGAATTTAAAACTGGACTCACAGGAGAGGTTCAAATCATAGAAAGTTAGAGTGTCAGTCCTCTTGTACTTAAGTCGGCATTGTGCCTTTTGTATTAAATTCGGATGCAATTTCTGTGTTTCATCGTCAATAAGAAGGTCCAAGGGATACAGTAAACCTGAAGTGAAGCATCGGTATCTAAAACTGGACTCACTGGAGAGGTTCAAATCATAGAAAATTCGAGTGTCAGTCCTCTTGTACTTAAGTCGGCATTGTGCCTATTGTATTAAATTAGGATGCAATTTCTGTGTTTCATCGTCAATAAGAAGGTCCAAGGGATATAGTAAACCTGAAGTGAAGCATCGGTATCTAAGACTGGACTCACAGGAGAGGTTCAAATCATAGAAAGTTAGGGTGTCAGTCCTCTTGTACCTAAGTCGGCATTGTGTCTTTTGTATTGAATTCCGATGCAATTTCTGTGTTTCATCGTCAATAAGAAGGTCCAAGGGATACAGTAAACCTGAAGTGAAGCATCGGTATCTAAAACTGGACTCACAGGAGAGGTTCAAATCATAGAAAATTAGAGTGTCAGTCCTCTTGTACTTATGTCGGCATTGTGCCTTTTGTATTGAATTCGAATGCAATTTCTGTGTTTCATCGTCAATACGAGGGTCCAAGGGATACAGTAAACCTGACGTGAAGCATCGGTATCTAAAACTGGACTCACAGGAGAGGTTCATATCATAGAAAGTTAGAGTGTCAGTCCTCTTGTACTTAAGTCGGCATTGTGCCTTTTATATGAAATTCGGATGCAATTTCTGTGTTTCATCGTCAATAAGAAGGTCCAAGGGACATAGTAAACATGAAGTGAGGCATCGGAATCTAAAACTGGACTCACAGGAGAGGTTCAAATCATAGAAAGTTAGAGTGTCAGTCCTCTTGTACTTATGTCGGCATTGTGCCTTTTGTATTGAATTCGGATGCAATTTCTGTGTTTCATCGTCAATAAGAAGGTCCAAGGGATACAGTAAAACTGAAGTGAAGCATCGGAATCTAAAACAGGACTCACAGGAGAGACAGTTAGAGTGACAGTCCTCTTGTACTTAAGTCGGCATTGTGCCTTTTGTATTAAATTCGGATGCAATTTCTGTGTTTCATCGTCAATAAGAAGGTCCAAGGGATACAGTAAACCTGAAGTGAAGCATCGGTATCTAAAACTGGACTCACAGGAGAGGTTCAAATCATAGAAAATTTGAGTGTCAGTCCTCTTGTACTTAAGTCGGCATTGTGCCTATTGTATTAAATTCGGATGCAATTTCTGTGTTTCATCGTCAATAAGAAGGTCCAAGGGATACAGCAAACCTGAAGTGAAGCATCGGTATCTAAGACTGGACTCACAGGAGAGGTTCAAATCATAGAATGTTAGAGTGTCAGTCCTCTTGTTCTTAAGTCGGCATTGTGCTTTTGTATTACATTCGGATGCAATTTCTGTGTTTCTTCGCCAATAAGGAGGTCCAAGGGATACAGTAAACCTGAAGTGAAGCATCGGAATCTAATACTAGACTCACAGGAGAGGTTCATATCATAGAAAGTGAGAGTGTCAGTCATCTTGTACTTATGTCGGCATTCTGCCTTTTGTATTGAATTCGGATGCAATTTCTGTGTTTCATCGTCAATAAGAAGGTCCAAGGGATACAGTAAACCTGACGTGAAGCATCGGTATCTAACACTGGACTCACAGGAGAGGTTCAAATCATAGAAAGTGAGAGTGTTAGTCCTCTTGTTCTTAAGTCGGCATTGTGCTTTTGTATTAAATTTGGATGCAATTTCTGTGTTTCTTCGTCAATAAGGAGAACCAAGGGATACAGTAAACTTGAAGTGAAGCTTTGAAATCTAAAACTGGACTCACAGGAGACGTTCAAATCATAGAAAGTTAGAGTGTTAGTCCTCTTGTACTTAACACGGCATTGTGCATTTTGTTTTAAATTTGAATGCAATTTCTGTGTTTCATCGTCAATAAGAAGGTCCAAGGGATACAGTAAACCTGAAGTGAAGCATCGGTATCTAAAACTGCACTCACAGGAGAGAAAGTTAGAGTGACAGTCCTCTTGTACTTAAGTCGGCATTGTGCCTTTTGTATTAAATTAGGATGCAATTTCTGTGTTTCATCGTCAATAAGATTGTCCAAGGGATACGGTAAACCTAAAGTGAAGCATCGGAATCTAAAACTGGAGTCACAGGAGAGGTTCAAATCATAGATAGTGAGAGTGTCTGTCCTCTTGTTCTTAAGTCGGCATTGTGCTTTTGTATTAAATTCGGATGCAATTTCTGTGTTTCTTCGTCAATAAGGAGGTACAAGGGATACAGTAAACCTGAAGTGAAGCATCGGAATCAAAAACTGGACTCACAGGAGAGGTTCAAATCATAGAAAGTTAGAGTGTCAGTCCTCTTGTACTTAAGTTGGCATTGTGCATTTTGTTTTAAATTTGAATGCAATTTCTGTGTTTCATCGTCAATAAGAAGGTCCAAGGTATACAGTAAACATGAAGTGAAGCATCGGAATCTAAAACAGGACTCACAGGAGAGACAGTTAGAGTGACAGTCCTCTTGTACTTATGTCGGCATTGTGCCTTTTGTACTATATTCGGATGCAATTTCTGTGTTTCATCGTCAATAAGAAGGTCCAAGGTATATAGTAAAACTGAAGTGAAGCATCGGAATTTAAAACTGGACTCACAGGAGAGGTTCAAATCATAGAAAGTTAGAGTGTCAGTCCTCTTGTACTTAAGTCGGCATTGTGCCTTTTGTATTAAATTCGAATGCAATTTCTGTGTTTCATCGTCAATAAGAAGGTCCAAGGGATACAGTAAACCTGAAGTGAAGCATCGGTATCTAAAACTGGACTCACAGGAGAGGTTCAAATCATAGAAAGTTAGAGTGTCAGTCCTCCTGTACTTAAGTCGGCATTGTGCCTTATATATTAAATTCGGAAGCAATTTCTGTGTTTCATCGTCAATAAGAAGGTCCAAGGGACATAGTAAACATGAAGTGAGGCATCGGAATCTAAAACTGGACTCACAGGAGAGAAAGTTAGAGTGACAGTCCTCTTGTACTTAAGTCGGCATTGTGCCTTTTGTATTAAATTCGGATGCAATTTCTGTGTTTCATCGTCAATATGAAGCTGCATGGGATACAGTATAACTGAAGTGAAGCATGAAAAATCTATAACTGGACTCACAAGAGAGGTTCAAATCATAGAAAGTGAGAGTGTCAGTCCTCTTGTACTTAAGTCGGCATTGTGCCTTTTGTATTAAGTTAGGATGCAATTTCTGTGTTTCATCGTCAATAAGATTGTCCAAGGGATACGGTAAACCTAAAGTGAAGCATCGGAATCTAAAACTGGAGTCACAGGAGAGGTTCAAATCATAGATAGTGAGAGTGTCTGTCCTTTTGTTCTTAAGTCGGCATTGTGCTTTTGTATTAAATTCGGATGCAATTTCTGTGTTTCTTCGTCAATAAGGAGGTACAAGGGATACAGTACACCTGAAGTGAAGCATCGGAATCAAAAACTGGACTCACAGGAGAGGTTCAAATCATAGAAAGTTAGAGTGTCAGTCCTCTTGTACTTAAGTCGGCATTGTGCATTTTGTTTTAAATTTGAATGCAAATTCTGTGTTTCATCGTCAATAAGAAGGTCCAAGGTATACAGTAAACATGAAGTGAAGCATCGGAATCTAAAACAGGACTCACAGGAGAGACAGTTAGAGTGACAGTCCTCTTGTACTTAAGTCGGCATTGTGCCTTTTGTACTATATTCGGATGCAATTTCTGTGTTACATCGTCAATAAGAAGGTCCAAGGTATATAGTAAAACTGAAGTGAAGCATCGGAATTTAAAACTGGACTCACAGGAGAGGTTCAAATCATAGAAAGTTAGAGTGTCAGTCCTCTAGTACTTAAGTCGGCATTGTGCCTTTTGTATTAAATTCGAATGCAATTTCTGTGTTTCATCGTCAATAAGAAGGTCCAAGGGATACAGTAAACCTGAAGTGAAGGATCGGTATCTAAAACTGGACTCACTGGAGAGGTTCAAATCATAGAAAATTAGAGTGTCAGTCCTCTTGTACCTAAGTCGGCATTGTGCCTATTGTATTAAATTCGGATGCAATTTCTGTGTTTCATCGTCAATAGGAAGGTCCAAGGGATATAGTAAACCTGAAGTGAAGCATCGGTATCTAAGACTGGACTCACAGGAGAGGTTCAAATCATAGAAAGTTAGAGTGTCAGTCCTCTTGTACTTAAGTCGGCATTGTGTCTTTTGTATTGAATTCCGATGCAATTTCTGTGTTTCATCGTCAATAAGATGGTCCAAGGGATACAGTAAACCTAAAGTGAAGCATCTGAATCTAAAACTGTACTCACAGAAGAGGTTCAAATCATAGAAAGTGAGAGTGTCAGTCCTCTTGTTCTTAAGTCGGCATTGTGCTTTTGTATTAAATTCGGATGCAATTTCTGTGTTTCTTCGTCAATAAGGAGGTCCAAGGGATACAGTAAACCTGAAGTGAAGCATCGGAATCTAAAACTGGACTCACAGGAGACGTTCAAATCATAGAAAGTTACAGTGTCAGTCCTCTTGTACTTAAGTCGGCATTGTGCCTTTTGTATTAAATTCGGATGCAATTTCTGTGTTTCATCTTCAATAAGAAGGTCCAAGGGATAGAGTAAACCTGAAGTGAAGCATCGGAATCTAAAACTGGACTCACAGGAGAGAAAGTTAGAGTGACAGTCCTCTTGTACTTAAGTCAGCACTGTGCCTTTTGTATTAAATTCGGATGCAATTTCTGTGTTTCATCGTCAATAAGAAGCTCCAAGGGATACAGTGAAACACGTATGTAACGCAGCAGCGATGGCGAGGCATTGTAGCATCTGTGACCAGAGAGTATGCGCTTGACCGCGCGAGTGTTGCGAGCGGTTCTCAGTCAGTAGTAGTCTTTGCGAGTTAGTCTGTCGTTGCGAGTCTGTCAGTTCAGTCGTTGCGAGTCTGTAGCTCTGTCTAGTTGAGAGCAGTACTCAGTCTGTAGTCGTCATGCAGAGCGGTCGGTCAGTAGTAGCAGCCCAGTGCGGTTGTGTGATGTAGGCGGTCGGCAACAATGGTCAAGATGAGGAATAAGGTATACTGTTAATTAATATAATCATTAGATAATAAAAAATTTTATTTATTGTAATTATTCTCCAACAAGTCTCCCAATAATAATTTTTTATTTCAAAAGCATTTTCTCAAAAGTTTAATTTTTTTTGAACTAAAGATCTCGTTGCACTTCCCATTTCATTCCACTTCTTTTTGAAGAAAAATTTCACTAGAATTACAAAAAAAAAAAAGGAGAATATTATTATTTGCAATGTAGTTCCTCCAAGTGGTGCGCAACAACAAGAGCAGATATGTGACATCCATTTATTCTGAGGTAAGACTTTAATTCTGATTGTTTATACACAGGGCCAAAAACCGATATTTCGGTTTAATTGAATTTTCTTGTCACTGAATGGACTTTAATTTTTTGAAGGATTTATAATTGAGTCAGATTGCGAATTTCACGTTTTTGTTGCCATTGTCAGTACATTTGATTGTGGGCAGGTTACGCATAGAGCCATGTCCATCAGCATTTCTAATTAGTATCGTTATTTTCTTTTAAAATTTTTGTGGGGAGGTTACACTTGGCTCCCATTTCTATTAAGTATTGTCAATTTTCTTTCTTTTAAAAAAATTGCGGTGGGGAGGTTACACTTGGCGACACCCAGTCCAGGATCGTATTTCGTTGAGAGTCTTTTGAGCGACAGTCAGATATCTGCTCTTATTTGCTTAGATATAATTAGGATTTAGCGCAACGCTTTTAATAATATTGTGACTTTCTCTCTACAGGTCAACGGCAATTTGTTGCTTTGTTGTATTTGTGTGTTGCTTTTGCATTGTGCTTATTTGTTTTGTGAAAAATTTTGACTATTGTAAAAATGCCGCGAAAGACTGTGAATAGTGTATCGCGAAGTATTGTGAATGAAATTACCGACTTAAACAACGTGACCGATAGTAATTGTGATACGCAACGTAATGATGACAATCCTGCGTTCACTAACAATCAGTGCATTCCAACCACTAATGATGACTTTCACCTTAATGATGAACAAACGAACTCAATTGTCTCGTCTGTTAACTTGACGACAATTGATGACGCAGAATGCTCTATGGTAATGAGCGCTGTAGAGCTTAACACACCCGATTTGGAAAATTCAAGTAATGTACAGTCAAATCTGTCTAATGAAAATGAACAGATCTCACAAAGTAGGACAGATGTATTTAATTCCGAAACAATGACTGATAGTATACATTTGACTGACAAACCTTTTTGTAAATTTCAGAATGACCAAATGGTTACAGAAAGTGAAACAATTCCAGATCCACTATTGAACAGTACAGATAATAGAAATGGTAATTTTGGCTCGGATCCAATTATGGCAATACTGATACAACTTAGGGAAGATAATAAACAACAGAGTGAAAATTTCAAACAACTTAGGGAAGATAATAAACAACAGAGTGAAAATTTCAAACAACTTAGGGAAGATAACAGACAGCTTAGTGAACAAATTAGAGACGTTGCCGCGCAGTGCCATGACACTAAGGAACAATTGCGCGTGGAAATTGAGGCTTGTTCTCAAAAAAATAGCGAAGAAATTAAGTCTGTTGCGCAAGAATTAAGAGAAATGCAAACAGCCGCAACAAAAACACTCAGAGACGAAATTAGCGGAGTCGCTAAACAATGCTCTGAAAAAGCTGCACAATTACGGGACGAGTTTAAAGCAATGACGGTAGAACTTTCGCGCACTATGGACGCAAAGATAGACGCGAAATTCGAACAGCAGAACACTCAGATTAACGAGCGCTTTAGTCAGCACATACAGAACAGTGATACGCGTTTCCGCAGATTTATTCAAGATCAAAACAAAGTAAAACGACAAGTCATGGAAACAATCACTGCACAGAGACAAGAGGACAAACGTAAAATATTCGCAAAAGCGAAGACGTATGTAGACAATAATATTACTACAGTGTCCGACAAAATTAATACCATAGAACAATTGAACGCGGAATTACGGGATGAAATTTCTGATCTTAAAGCAAAAACGGATACACACACAGTAAATATTCAAACAGTGACAGATAGATTCGAACAACTAGATCTAACACAGGATTGCGATGTCATCAAAGCTGATGTTAAAAAACTGAGCGAAACTAAGCGCAAGTTGCAAAAACAGATTAATGCGTCTGATTCTAAAACCGATGATCAGGTTAAAATACTGACTGAAAAATGTGATGAATTGGCCAGTCGTATTGATGTTATCGAAAATACTACTGACAATAAATCAGACGATACTGCACCGGTTTCTTTTATCCAAACACCTGAATTTCAAAATTTACAGCTGACAATTAATGAAATCGATTCATCTAACAACACGTTACGTCGGAAGTTATCAAATTTACAACAAGAAGTAACAGAGATGAAAAACATTTCAGTTAATAACATACCACAACAGACGCCACTTTATGAACATTTGTCAGACTCACGCAGCGTGTATAATGTGAGCAATTTACAGCAACTACGCGACTTAAAATCCGAAAAGCCACGCGAATTAAAATCTGAAAAGCTACGCAACTTGAAAACCGAAATGACAGAGACGAACAGATTCACACACAAACCCGAACGTGTTCTCAAATTCAGTGACGAGAACGTTGATAATAAGCAGTTTGCATTTGTAAGAAAATGTAAGGAATTTAATAATGGCAGAACACAGATACACGATTTGCACTGTATACGACAATTTATTTTTGTACTTTCACCGCTATTATCTGTAATGGAGAAACTAGCTTTGAACCTGAAGCGACAAATTGCTATTGTATTTTCATCAGCATTGCCTGTAATGAGGAAACTAGAATTAACATGGATACAACTATTTGCTTTTGAATTTTTACCGCTATTGCGTGCAACGCAAAAGCTAAAATTTATTTGCAGTGCGTAATGGACCTCAGGGGATTCATTACGCTTTAATGAATATGTGCCGTAGCGAGCATAGGGCCCCGAGCTGTAGTAGTGCTGTTTCATCTTTAGTTTTCTGCACTGCTGCCTTCTCTTCTACTATCCTTTATATCTATCCAAACTGCTCTTTAACTATTGCTCTACGTAGTATTAAGAATATGTAATGAAAACCGGATATGACAAATCTTTTACCGAATGTGACAATTTTCAGTAGGCACTCCCGTAATGACAACTACCGCCGTAACTTTAATAACAGATAAAATCGTATTCATCAGTATGTGTAAAATTAGCAGTAACAGCAAACGCATTTTTTGGTAACAATAGACGTTTTCCACCACAATAGCATGAAGGTCAACCGCTTAGCATACCTAACCAACAATGTAGTCTACAAGGTCAACCAAACTTTAATGTTTCGCCGCGTGCACGTATAGTCCCAGCCCCAACAAATAGTAACGCATGGCAGCAAAGAAATAACTACGTACAGACAACACACTATTTCAACTCGTATCGCAATACACCGTATAGGAATGACTATCACGACAGACGTAAAAATAATGAGCACAATTCTCGGCGTACATTTAATAACAGCCGATCTTATGAGCAGCAACAACATCAGCAACAACAAATATCATGAATGATCCAGACAATAGGTGTCATCGGTAGCGTAATACGTCAGTAAAAAATAACAGAACAGTTCATATAGTGGATATGCCACAACATTCGCCCGTAAATAATAACACGTACGATAGATTTTAACCAGATACAGCACAGATTGCATAGTACAGTAACGCAAACATTACTTTTGACACGCAGAATTTTGCTCATGAGAATGTTATTTGAAACATGCTCTGTTGAATGCACCACTTTTATCGCACCCAGATCTTATTAGAAATTTTTCCATTGCCACTGACAGCTCTAACACCGCTTTAGGTGTACATATTTTTCAGGAAATTGAAGAAGATGGTTCTACAGTAATTAAAAACATCGCATTTGCAAGTCGCATTTTGTCACCTGCTGAACGAAATTATTCCGTTACAGAACTGGAAACATTATGTGTTGTATGGGCTTTTACGAGATTTCGGCACTTTATTTATGGCAGACATACCACCGTTTACACAGACCATAGAGCTATACAATTTTTGCTTTCAGCTAAATTTACTCACGACAGATTAAGTAGATGGAAACTATATTTACAAGAAGTTAATTTTACGATTGTTCATATTCCCGGCACACAAAATGTTATAGCAGACGCACTATCGCGTTCTCTCAGTAACAATCAGCAAGACGTAGCAACCAACTTCTGCAAAGCAAATTTCAGTGTCATGTACATTCAGCAGGTTGCATTTGAAAATTTTATTTCATCGTCATTACAGGACATAGCACAAGAACAAAATAAGGACAATGTGTGGAAAGAAATTAAACACCTTTGGCAAGATAGGAAAAATGTTACGATTAGGAACCACTACACTGTACGCAATGACATTCTGTTTCGCCGCTCTCATCCTGACAGCAACATTTGGTTATTATGCATTCCTGACGAACTGGTTAACAAACTAATTTGGTACACTCATTTAAGTTACGCACATTACGGAACACGAAAATGTTTTCTTATACTGAGACAGAACTGTTATTTTACCAACATGGAGAAACGTATACGACGAGTTTTAGCGTCTTGTAAAATTTGCCAGAAAGCTAAATCAGACACCACTTCACATATTCCTCCTTTATATCCCATTATACCTGTGAAATTAAGACACATGGCCGCAGTAGACATTTTTGGTCCGATTCCCAGATCTAACAGAGGTTTTTGCTACATTTTTGTCGCTGTTGAGCTCACTTCAAAATTTGTTACTTTCACTCCGTTACGCAAAGCTACTGCTAAAACTGTTTCGAAAGCATTTGTAAAACATTTTCTATTTCATGTAGGGCATGTAATGAAAGTAATTTCTGATAATGGATCTCAATTTCGTAGTAGTGTATGGACACGCATGTTACGAGCTAGAAACATTTCTCCGATCTATATATCCAAGTACCACGCTTCTTCGAACCCTTGTGAAAGATTAATGAAGGAAATTGGTAAGCTGTGCAGAATATACTGCCACAAAAGACATGTTGATTGGGATACACACATACTCTCATTCCAAGATGTAATTAATTCCATTCCAAATGAATCCACTATGCTATCTCCGACTGTTATACTGAAAAACGTTGAACCACCGAACAAAATTAAAGAATTAATAGAATTCCCCAAAAATCGTCGCCTACGACACCACGAAATAATTGACATTGCGCTGAACAACATCAAACGTGCCGCAGAGCGCCGGAGAAGACAGCAAAAACAGGTTTGTACACGCCGCGACTTTCACGTTGGACAGAGGATATTAGTACGTACACACTATTTATCCAGCAAATTAAAAGGTAAGTGCAGTAAATTTGAACTTCTATATGCAGGTCCGTATCGGATTCGCAGTATCCCTCACCCCAATGTTGTACGCGTCGAAACTTTGAGAACCAGAAAATCGAAAGGCAATCACCATATCTCAAACATTAAACCGTTTATTGAGTGAAACCACTGTATGATTCAACACACTATGATGCCATTTACTAATGCAATTAATTCACCTGACTAATTATTGATGATTATCGTATTTTTTTTTCTTGGCAAGTGCCCGGCAAGGTAAGGTTAGCAGGTCGCTCTTCTTGTCGTTACACATCAGACCGTGCATATTTTTCCAGATGAATTTACACATTTACGACTATTTCTGTAATTATATTTATGTGACTAGTTATTGATGATTATCGTATTTTTTCTTGGCAAGTGCCCGGCAAGGTAAGGTTAGCAGGTCGCTCTTCTTGTCGTTACACATCAGACCGTGCATATTTTTCCAGATGAATTTACACATTTACGACTATTTCTGCAATTATATTTATGTGACTACTTGTTGATGATTATCGTATTTTTTTTCTTGGCAAGTGCCCGGCAAGGTAAGGTTAGCAGGTCGCTCTTCTTGTCGTTACACATCAGACCGTGCACATTTTCCATTTTTTTGTGTATATGACTGTACTCCAGTTTTGTTTGTATGCACTATGAAATAGTTAAGATATAACACACACCAGTCGACTTTGACATTTTTTTTTTTGCCTTATGACATCTCAACATCGTGACTGTTTCACATTTTTTTGCTACTGCATTGTCTTATTCTGTGTACATTTTTTCGCATCCGAACACTGTCAATGTCTTGGACATATTACGTTTTCTGTCATGTTATGCTGTATGGTTAATTGTGTCACCATAAACCAGTCATTATTTAGTGGGTATAGGATTTAAATGCAAGACATTAATCTTTGTTCATCAATTTCAGAAAGGAATGATGATTCTAAGAAATAAATTTAACATAAATGGGAATTTCACCTACGGAATAAACGAAAGGAGATGCAATAACTTTATGAGGAAGAGTAAAGGGATCAGGATTAACAAGCATTAACAAGACTATACTATACTCATCACAGAATAGCAGTCTTAACTAATTTTTCTTTCAGAATACAAGGTGACTGATGCAGGCTGTCAGAGAGAACTACACATCTTAGTTTTAGTGATGAAATATGCTAGAGATAAGGAATAGTTATGTAATGAGTAATGAAGTGATTTTTTGCAGATGATAGTGAATACTGATGAATAATGATGAAGGAAATGGTATTATGAATAATGAAGTTTTTCTTTACAGGTGACAGATGAGGATAATGTTGAAGTTATGTATTTATGCTACGTAGTTATTTAAGTATTTGTTGCAGTTTGCTTTGACAGCAGGTGTTACATTGCATAGTAGGATGACGGAAAGTTTTGGAAAGGACAGCTATGGAACACATTTTATACACATTTCACTACTTGTTAATTCGAAGTTCACTACTTTTCAGCATAGTGTGCGTTTCTTCTTTCAGGTCAATAATCCGTTTTTGTATTTTTTCCAGGAGAAGTTTTTCATGACACTTACTAAACCTGTTACTTATTATACCTGTTCTAGTACTTGCATTTTTATATTTTTTACCCATTTGTGTTTATCATTTATAAATGTGATCACATGTACTGCCTTGTTACATAATCTTGCTACAGCTGACTCATGACGAATGACGTTACCTATCCTCATTTGCAGCAATAGGTCAAAAGCAAAAAGTATTATGCCTCAGCAATTAATTATCGATCCCAACGCAATGCATTGCTACCAAAAAAATGTATTACCAGTCCCACATAATGTCACTAGTTTATGATAATTCTGAATAATACTGATCAACTCTGAATAGCATGTCACTCGAGTAATGACCTCTTAATGAGACTATATTCAAAATAATGCTTTGTCACTAGCTAATAACTGCCACTGTTTATTGTAATGCCTGTGATTACTAATGATTTGACTGTAATTAACTGATTTTTAATAATGACTTTGTAATGATCTGAATAATACTGAATGATGAACTATGTTTTATTCTATTCAATACTTGATGGCCACTGAGTGCCAATAATTAATGTCAATCAACGAAATTGTTATTAATTATGCCATTAATTAACTCTTGTTTTCAATGTTCATACTTTGTAATTGGAAATAAATGTGATTGTTTAATAATGCTTTGTAATTAGAAGAAGGCTAATGATTCTTAATAGATTGGAATGACAAATGATTAATTAACTGTAATTAGGAGAAGGTTAATGATTCTTAATTATACTCTGTAACTGAAAAGAATGCGATTATTTCATAATATTTTGTAACCAGGAAAAGAAGGCTACTGATTCTATGTAAAACAATTAATGAACATTTTTCTGTAATACTACATACTTGGTACAGAAATGTTCAATAACTAGGCTATGAATGCCACGAACTATCAATGAAGACTGTAATTGTCAATATTATGTGACTTGATGTCCTTCACCTCATAAGCTGACTACCCTGAATTACTGCAATGTCCGTTTGTCCTGTTTATCCCAGTGATCATGGAGCACTATATTTGGTTTTGCACTAATTCTACGTTGGTGTGCCTTGTAAGAGTGTGGTGTTGACACGACATGCTGTCCACCACCATGAGCGATGAAGACATTATTATGGTCCCACTGTTTGGTGTACCTAATGTACTGCCAAAATGAAAACATGGAACATTACTACGACAGTTCAGTGTCTTGGCTACACTGATAAATTCTGATGGGAAAAGAACTTCAAGTTGTGTCACTTGGTGTTGTACTACTGTGGAAAGATATGGACTTTCAGAGCAGCTGTGTGCAATCTAAAGTGCTACAACCATGATGCAATCCTTCCCTTTCCTATCCTGATTCTTGTCACGTAAAGAAAAAATTTTTTTTTTGGTAACATCATTTATGTTCATAGGTTATACATTTTTTCGATTCGCTAAACTCCAGTGTGAGTACACTTATGTCACTGGTCGACATGATGTTTGCCATTATGTTTATTTGTTGTGAAAATACTAAAGACATTTTTCAGTGCATGTGCACTTTGGACATGAATTTTTTTTGCCATTATGTTTATTTGTTGTGAAAATGCTAAAGACATTTTTCAGTGCATGTACACTTGTCAACATAATATTTTTTGCCAGTCTGTTTATTTGTTCTGAATATGCTAAAGAATTTTTTCAGTGCCTGTGCACTTTGTTATCTGTCAAATAATTTGTATATACTTTTCTGATTTGCTACTATGTTTTGTACTCACATTTTGTCTTTGTCTGATATATTTTGTACTTAGTGCGTGTGCACAACATTTACTTTATGTACTACATCTAATTATTCTTGCCAGTCTGTTTATTTGTTCTGCATATGCTAAAGAATTTTTTCAGTGCCTGTGCACTTTATCTGTCAAAAAGTTTGTATATACTTTTTTCTGATTTGCTACTATGTTTAGTATTCACATTTTGTCCTTGTCTGATATATTTTGTACTTAGTGCGTGTGCACAACATTTACTTTATGTACTACATCTAATTATTTTTGCCAGTCTGTTTATTTGTTCTGAATATGCTAAAGAATTTTTTCAGTGCCTGTGCACTTTGTTATCTGTCAAATAATTTGTATATACTTTTCTGATTTGCTACTATGTTTTGTACTCACATTTTGTCTTTGTCTGATATATTTTGTACTTAGTGCGTGTGCACAACATTTACTTTATGTACTACATCTAATTATTCTTGCCAGTCTGTTTATTTGTTCTGCATATGCTAAAGAATTTTTTCAGTGCCTGTGCACTTTATCTGTCAAAAAGTTTGTATATACTTTTTTCTGATTTGCTACTATGTTTAGTATTCACATTTTGTCCTTGTCTGATATATTTTGTACTTAGTGCGTGTGCACAACATTTAAATATTCTGTAAGTTGTAGGATTTTGTTAATTAAAGAAAAATTTTGCCGCGCTTGGCAAGTCCAAATGACTCACCATCGCTGCCAAATTTTTGCCCCCCGAGTGGAGGGTTATGAAACACGTATGTAACGCAGCAGCGATGGCGAGGCATTGTAGCATCTGTGACCAGAGAGTATGCGCTTGACCGCGCGAGTGTTGCGAGCGGTTCTCAGTCAGTAGTAGTCTTTGCGAGTTAGTCTGTCGTTGCGAGTCTGTCAGTTCAGTCGTTGCGAGTCTGTAGCTCTGTCTAGTTGAGAGCAGTACTCAGTCTGTAGTCGTCATGCAGAGCGGTCGGTCAGTAGTAGCAGCCCAGTGCGGTTGTGTGATGTAGGAGGTCGGCAACAATGGTCAAGATGAGGAATAAGGTATACTGTTAATTAATATAATCATTAGATAATAAAAAATTTTATTTATTGTAATTATTCTCCAACAAGTCTCCCAATAATAATTTTTTATTTCAAAAGCATTTTCTCAAAAGTTTAATTTTTTTTGAACTAAAGATCTCGTTGCACTTCCCATTTCATTCCACTTCTTTTTGAAGAAAAATTTCACTAGAATTACAAAAAAAAAAAGGAGAATATTATTATTTGCAATGTAGTTCCTCCAAGTGGTGCGCAACAACAAGAGCAGATATGTGACATCCATTTATTCTGAGGTAAGACTTTAATTCTGATTGTTTATACACAGGGCCAAAAACCGATATTTCGGTTTAATTGAATTTTCTTGTCACTGAATGGACTTTAATTTTTTGAAGGATTTATAATTGAGTCAGATTGCGAATTTCACGTTTTTGTTGCCATTGTCAGTACATTTGATTGTGGGCAGGTTACGCATAGAGCCATGTCCATCAGCATTTCTAATTAGTATCGTTATTTTCTTTTAAAATTTTTGTGGGGAGGTTACACTTGGCTCCCATTTCTATTAAGTATTGTCAATTTTCTTTCTTTTAAAAAAATTGCGGTGGGGAGGTTACAACAGTAAGACTGAAGTGAAGCATGAAAAATATAAAACTGGACTCACAAGAGAGTTTCAAATCATAGAAATTGCGAGTGTCAGTACTCTTATACTTAAGTCGGCATTGTGCCTTTTGTATTAAATTCGGATGCAATTTCTGTGTTTCATCGTCAATAAGAATGTCCAAGGGGTTACAGTAAACCTGAAGTGAAGCATCGGAATCTAAAACTAGACTCACAGGAGGGGTTCATATCATAGAAAGCGAGAGTGTCAGTCCTCTTGTACTTATGTCGGCATTGTGTCTTTTGTATTGAATTCGGATGCTATATCTGTGTTTCATCGTCAATAAGAAGGTCCAAGGGATAAAGTAAACCTGAAGTGAAGCATCGGAACCTAAAACTGGACTCACAGGAGACGTTCAAATCATAGGTAGTTAAAGTGTCAGTCCTCTTGTACTTAAGTCGGCATTGTGCATTTTGTATTAAATTTGAATGCAATTTCTGTGTTTCATCGTCAATAGGAAGGTCCATGGTATACAGTAAACCTGAAGTGAAGCATCGGAATCAAAAACTGGACTCACAGGAGAGAAAGTTACAGTGACAGACCTCTTGTACTTAAGTCGGCATTGTGCCTTTTGTATTAAATTCGGATGCAATTTCTGTGTTTCATCGTCAATAAAATGGTCCAAGGGATATAGTAAACCTGAAGTGAAGCATCGGAATCTAAAACTGGACTCACAGGAGAGGTTCAATTCATAGAAAGTGAGAGTGTCAGTCCTCTTGTTCTTAAGTCGGCATTGTGCATTTGTATTAAATTCGGATACAATTTCTGTGTTTCTTCGTCAAAAGGAGGTCCAAGGGATACAGTAAACCTGAAGTGAAGCATCGGAATCTAGAACTGGACTCACAGGAGACGTTCAAATCATAGAAAGTTCGAGTGTCAGTCCTCTTGTACTTATGTCGGTATTGTGCATTTTGTTTTAAATTTGAATGCAATTTCTGTGTTTTTTCGTCAATAAGAAGGTCCAAGGGATACAGTAAAACTGAAGTGAAGCTTCGGAATCTAAAACTGGACTCACAGGAGCGGTTCAAATCATAAACCGTTTGAGTGTCAGCCCTCTTGTACTTAAGTCGGTATTATGCCTTTTGTATTAAATTCGGATGCCATTTCTGTGTTTCATCGTCAATAAGTAGGTCCAAGGGATACAGTAAACATGAAGTGAAGCATCGGAATCTAAAACTAGACTCACAGGAGAGGTTCATATCATAGAAAGTGAGAGTGTCAGTCCTCTTGTACTTATGTTGGCATTGTGCCTTTTGTATTGAATTCGGATGCAATTTCTGTGTTTCATCGTCAATAAGAAGGTCCACGGGATACAGTAAACCTGACGTGAAGCATCGGAATCTAAAACTGGACTCACAGGAGAGGTTCAAATCATAGAAAGTGAGAGTGTCAGTCCTCTTGTACTTAAGTCGGCATTGTGCCTTTTGTATTAAATTCGGATGCGATTTCTGTGTTTCATCGTCAAAAAGATGGTCCAAGGAATACAGTAAACCTGAAGTGAAGCATCGGATTCTAAAACTGGACTCACAGGAGAGGTTCAAATCATAGAATGTGAGAGTGTCAGTCCTCTTGTTCTTAAGTCGGCATTTTGCTTTTGTATTAAATTCGGATGCAATTTCTGTGTTTCTTCGTCAATAAGGAGGTCCAAGGTATACAGTAAACCTGAAGTGAAGCATCGGAATCTAAAACTGGACTCACAGGAGAGAAAATTGGAGTGACAGTCCTCTTGTACTTAAGTCGGCACTGTGCCTCTTGTATTAAATTCGAATGCAATTTCTGTGTTTCATCGTCAAAAAGATGGTCCAAGGAATACAGTAAACCTGAAGTGAAGCATCGGATTCTAAAACTGGACTCACAGGAGAGGTTCAATTCATAGAAAGTGAGAGTGTCAGTCCTCTTGTTCTTAAGTCGGCATTGTGCATTTGTATTAAATTCGGATGCAATTTCTGTGTTTCTTCGTCAAAAGGAGGTCCAAGGGATACAGTAAACCTGAAGTGAAGCATCGGAATCTAGAACTGGACTCACAGGAGACGTTCAAATCATAGAAAGTTCGAGTGTCAGTCCTCTTGTACTTATGTCGGTATTGTGCATTTTGTTTTAAATTTGAATGCAATTTCTGTGTTTTTTCGTCAATAAGAAGGTCCAAGGGATACAGTAAAACTGAAGTGAAGCTTCGGAATCTAAAACTGGACTCACAGGAGCGGTTCAAATCATAAAACGTTTGAGTGTCAGCCCTCTTGTACTTAAGTCGGTATTATGCCTTTTGTATTAAATTCGGATGCAATTTCTGTGTTTCATCTTCAATAAGAAGGTCCAAGGGATAGAGTAAACCTGAAGTGAAGCATCGGAATCTAAAACTGGACTCACAGGAGTGGTTCAAATCATAAAAAGTTAGAGTGTCAGTCCTCTTGTACTTATGTCGGCATTGTGCCTTTTGTATTGAATTCGGATGCAATTTCTGTGTTTCATCGTCAATAAGAAGGTCCAAGGGATACAGTAAACCAGACGTGAAGCATCGGAATCTAAAAGTGGACTCACAGGAGAGGTTCAAATCATAGAAAAGGAGAGTGTCAGTCCTCTTGTACTTAAGTCCTCATTGTGCCTTTTGTATTAAATTCGGATGCAATTTCTGTGTTTCATCGTCAATAAGTAGGTCCAAGGGATACAGTAAACCTGAAGTGAAGCATCGGAATCTAAAACTAGACTCACAGGAGAGGTTCATATCATAGAAAGTGAGAGTGTCAGTCCTCTTGTACTTATGTTGGCATTGTGCCTTTTGTATTGAATTCGGATGCAATTTCTGTGTTTCATCGTCAATAAGAAGGTCCAAGGGATACAGTAAACCTAACGTGAAGCATCGGAATCTAAAAGTGGACTCACAGGAGCGGTTCAAATCATAGAAAGTGAGAGTGTCAGTCCTCTTGTACTTAAGTCGGCATTGTGCCTTTTGTATTAAATTCGGTGCAATTTCTGTGTTTCATCGTCAATAAGATGGTCCAAGGAATACAGTAAACCTGAAGTGAAGCATCGGAATCTAAAACTGGACTCACAGGAGAGGTTGAAATCATAGAATGTGAGAGTGTCAGTCCTCTTGTTCTTAAGTCGGCATTGTGCTTTTGTATCAAATTCGGATGCAATTTCTGTGTTTCTTCGTCAATAAGTAGGTCCAAGGGATACAGTAAACCTGAAGTGAAGCATCGGAATCTAAAACTGGACTCACAGGAGACGTTCTAATCATAGAAAGTTAGAGTGTCAGTCCTCTTGTACTTAAGTCGGCATTGTGCATTTTGTTTTAAATTTGAATGCAATTTCTGTGTTTCATCGTCAATAAGAAGGTCCAAGGTATACAGTAAACCTGAAGTGAAGCATCGGAATCTAAAACTGGACTCACAGGAGAGAAAATTGGAGTGACAGTCCTCTTGTACTTAAGTCGGCACTGTGCCTCTTGTATTAAATTCGGATGCAATTTCTGTGTTTCATCGTCAATAAGAAGCTCCAAGGGATACAGTAAAACTGAAGTGAAGCATGAAAAATATAAAACTGGACTCACAAGAGAGGTTCAAATCATAGAAATTGCGAGTGTCAGTCCTTTTATACTTAAGTCGGCATTGTGCCTTTTGTATTAAATTCGGATGCAATTTCTGTGTTTCATCGTCAATAAGAAGGTCCAAGGGATACAGTTAACCTGAAGTGAAGCATCGGAATCTAAAACTGGACTCACAGGAGAGGTTCAAATCATAGGAAGGTAGAGTGTCAGTCCTCTTGTACTTATGTCGGCACTGTGCCTTTTGTATTAAATTCGGATGCATTTCTGTGTTTCATCGTCAATAAGAAGGTCCAAAGTATACAGTATACCTGTAGTGAAGCATCGGAATCTAAAACTGGACTCACAGGAGGGGTTCATATCATAGAAAGCGAGAGTGTCAGTCCTCTTGTACTTATGTCGGCATTGTGTCTTTTGTATTGAATTCGGATGCTATATCTGTGTTTCATCGTCAATAAGAAGGTCCAAGGGATAAAGTAAACCTGAAGTGAAGCATCGGAACCTAAAACTGGACTCACAGGAGACGTTCAAATCATAGGTAGTTAAAGTGTCAGTCCTCTTGTACTTAAGTCGGCATTGTGCATTTTGTATTAAATTTGAATGCAATTTCTGTGTTTCATCGTCAATAGGAAGGTCCATGGTATACAGTAAACCTGAAGTGAAGCATCGGAATCAAAAACTGGACTCACAGGAGAGAAAGTTACAGTGACAGACCTCTTGTACTTAAGTCGGCATTGTGCCTTTTGTATTAAATTCGGATGCAATTTCTGTGTTTCATCGTCAATAAAATGGTCCAAGGGATATAGTAAACCTGAAGTGAAGCATCGGAATCTAAAACTGGACTCACAGGAGAGGTTCAATTCATAGAAAGTGAGAGTGTCAGTCCTCTTGTACTTATGTTGGCATTGTGCCTTTTGTATTGAATTCGGATGCAATTTCTGTGTTTCATCGTCAATAAGAAGGTCCACGGGATACAGTAAACCTGACGTGAAGCATCGGAATCTAAAACTGGACTCACAGGAGAGGTTCAAATCATAGAAAGTGAGAGTGTCAGTCCTCTTGTACTTAAGTCGGCATTGTGCCTTTTGTATTAAATTCGGATGCAATTTCTGTGTTTCATCGTCAAAAAGATGGTCCAAGGAATACAGTAAACCTGAAGTGAAGCATCGGATTCTAAAACTGGACTCACAGGAGAGGTTCAAATCATAGAATGTGAGAGTGTCAGTCCTCTTGTTCTTAAGTTGGCATTGTGCTTTTGTATTAAATTCGGATGCAATTTCTGTGTTTCTTCGTCAATAAGGAGGTCCAAGGGATACAGTAAACCCGAAGTGAAGCATCGGAATCTAAAACTGGACTCACAGGAGAGGTTCAATTCATAGAAAGTTAGAGTGTCAGTCCTCTTGTACTTAAGCCGGCATTGTGCCTTTTGTATTAAATTCGGATGCAATTTCTGTGTTTCATCTTCAATAAGAAGGTCCAAGGGATAGAGTAAACCTGAAGTGAAGCATCGGAATCTAAAACTGGACTCACAGGAGTGGTTCAAATCATAACAAGTTAGAGTGTCAGTCCTCTTGTACTTATGTCGGCATTGTGCATTTTGTATTGAATTCGGATGCAATTTCTGTGTTTCATCGTCAATAAGAAGGTCCAAGGGATACAGTAAACCTGACGTGAAGCATCGGAATCTAAAAGTGGACTCACAGGAGCGGTTCGAATCATAGAAAGTGAGAGTGTCAGTCCTCTTGTACTTAAGTCGGCATTGTGCCTTTTGTATTAAATTCGGATGCAATTTCTGTGTTTCATCGTCAATAAGATGGTCCAAGGAATACAGTAAACCTGAAGTGAAGCATCGGAATCTAAAACTGGACTCACAGGAGAGGTTGAAATCATAGAATGTGAGAGTGTCAGTCCTCTTGTTCTTAAGTCGGCATTGTGCTTTTGTATCAAATTCGGATGCAATTTCTGTGTTTCTTCGTCAATAAGGAGGTCCAAGGGATACAGTAAACCTGAAGTGAAGCATCGGAATCTAAAACTGGACTCACAGGAGACGTTCTAATCATAGAAAGTTAGAGTGTCAGTCCTCTTGTACTTGAGTCGGCATTGTGCATTTTGTTTTAAATTTGAATGCAATTTCTGTGTTTCATCGTCAATAAGAAGGTCCAAGGTATACAGTAAACCTGAAGTGAAGCATCGGAATCTAAAACTGGACTCACAGGAGAGAAAATTGGAGTGACAGTCCTCTTGTACTTAAGTCGGCACTGTGCCTCTTGTATTAAATTCGGATGCAATTTCTGTGTTTCATCGTCAATAAGAAGCTCCAAGGGATACAGTAAAACTGAAGTGAAGCATGAAAAATATAAAACTGGACTCACAAGAGAGGTTCAAATCATAGAAATTGCGAGTGTCAGTCCTCTTATACTTAAGTCGGCATTGTGCCTTTTGTATTAAATTCGGATGCAATTTCTGTGTTTCATCGTCAATAAGAAGGTCCAAGGGATACAGTAAACCTGAAGTGAAGCATCGGAATCTAAAACTGGACTCACAGGAGAGGTTCAAGTCATAGGAAGGTAGAGTGTCAGTCCTCTTGTACTTAAGTCGGCATTGTGCCTTTTGTATTAAATTCGGATGCAATTTCTGTGTTTCATCGTCAACAAGAATGTCCAAGGGATACAGTAAACCTGAAGTGAAGCATCGGAATCAAAAACTAGACTCACAGGAGGGGTTCATATCATAGAAAGCGAGAGTGTCTGTCCTCTTGTGCTTATGTCGGCATCGTGCCTTTTGTTTTGAATTCGGATGCAATTTCTGTGTTTCATCGTCAATAAAAAGGTCCAAGGGATACAGTAAACCTGAAGTGAAGCATCGGAATCTAAAACTGGACTCACAGGAGAGGTTCAAATCATAGAAAGTGAGAATGTCAGTCCTCTTGTACTTAAGTCTGCATTGTGCCTTTTGTATTACATTCGGATGCTATTTCTGTGTTTCATCGTCAATAAGATGGTCCAAGGGATACAGTAAACCTGAAGTGAAGCTTCGGAATCTAAAACTGGAGTCACAGGAGAGGTTCAAATCATAGAAAGTGAGAGTGTCAGTCCTCCTGTTCTTAAGTCGGCATTGTGCTTTTGTATTAAATTCGGATGCAATTTCTGTGTTTCTTCGTCAATAAGGAGGTCCAAGGGATAAAGTAAACCTGAAGTGAAGCATCGGAATCTAAAACTGGACTCACAGGAGAAGTTCAAATCATAGAAAGTTAAAGTGTCAGTCCTCTTGTACTTAAGTCGGCATTGTGCATTTTGTTTTAAATTTGATTGCAATTTCTGTGTTTCTTCGTCAATAAGGAGGTCCATGGTATACAGTAAACCTGAAGTGAAGCATCGGAATCAAAAACTGGACTCACAGGAGAGAAAGTTAGAGTGACAGTCCTCTTCTACTTAAGTTGGCATTGTGCCTTTTGTATTAAATTCGGATGCCATTTCTGTTTTTCATCGCCAACAAGATGGTCCAAGGGATACAGTAAACCTGAAGTGAAGCATTGGAATCTAAAACTGGACTCACAGGAGACGTTCTAATCATAGAAAGTTAGAGTGTCAGTCCTCTTGTACTTAAGTCGGCATTGTGCATTTTGTTTTAAATTTGATTGCAATTTCTGTGTTTCTTCGTCAATAAGGAGTTCCAAGGGATACAGTAAACCTAAAGTGAAGCATCGGCATCTAAAACTGCACTCACAGGAGAGGTACAAATCATAGAAGGTGGGAGTAACAGTCCTCTTGTTCTTAAGTCGGCATTGTGCTTTTGTATTAAATTCGGATGCAATTTCTGTGTTCCTTCGGCAATAAGGAGGTCCAAGGGATACCGTAAACCTGAAGTGAAGCATCGGAATCTAGAACTGGACTCACAGGAGACGTTCAAATCATAGAAAGTTCGAGTGTCAGTCCTCTTGTACTTAAGTCGGTATTGTGCATTTTGTATTAATTTTGAATACAATTTCTGTGTTTCATCGTCAATAAGAAGGTCCAAGGTATACAGTAAACCTGAAG
Organism: Schistocerca americana; assembly: GCF_021461395.2. Classification (NCBI taxonomy): domain Eukaryota; kingdom Metazoa; phylum Arthropoda; class Insecta; order Orthoptera; family Acrididae; genus Schistocerca; species Schistocerca americana. Next base: position 51,424 of record NW_025726296.1, on the reverse strand, counting down.
TGAAGCATCGGTATCTAAAACTGGACTCACAGGAGAGGTTCAAATCATAGAAAGTTAGAGTGTCAGTCCTCTTGTACTTAAGTCGGCATTGTGCCTTTTGTATTAAATTCGGATGCAATTTCTGTGTTTCATCTTCAACAAGAAGGTCCAAGGGATACAGTAAACCTGAAGTGAGGCATCGGAATCTAAAACTGGACACACAGGAGCGGTTGAAATCATAGAAAGTTAGAGTGTCAGTCCTCTTGTACTTAAGTCGGCACTGTGCCTTTTGTATTAAATTCGGATGCATTTCTGTGTTTCATCGTCAATAAGAAGGTCCAAGGGATACAGTAATCCTGAAGTGAAGCATAGGAATCTAAAACTGGACTCACAGGAGAGGCTCAAATCATAGAAAGTTAGAGTGCCAGTCCTCTTGTACTTAAGTCGGCATTGTGCCTTTTGTATTGAATTCGGATGCAATTTCTGTGTTTCATCGTCAATAAGAAGGTCCAAGAGATACAGTAAACCTGAAGTGAAGCATCGGAATCTAATACTGGACTCACAGGAGAGGTTCAAATCATAGAAAGTGAGAGTGTCAGTCCTCTTGTACTTAAGTCGGCATTGTGCCTTTTGTATTAAATTCGGATGCAATTTCTGTGTTTCATCGTCAATAAGAAGGTCCAAGGTATACAGTAAACCTGAAGTGAAGCATCGGAATCTAAATCTGGACTCACAGGAGAGAAAGTTAGAGTGTCAGTCCTCTCGTACTTAAGTCGGCATTGTGCCTTTTGTATTAAATTCGGATGCAATTTCTGTGTTTCATAGTCAATATGATGGTCCAAGGAATACAGTAAACCTGAAGTGAAGCATCGGAATCTAAAACTGGACTCACATGAGAGGTTCAAATCATAGAAAGTTAGAGTGTCAGTCCTCTTGTACTTAAGTCGGTATTGTGCATTTTGTTTTAAATTTGAATGCAATTTCTGTGTTTCATCGTCAATAAGAAGGTCCAAAGTATACAGTATACCTGTAGTGAAGCATCGGAATCTAAAACTGGACTCACAGGAGAGAAAGTTAGAGTGACAGTCCTCTTGTACTTAAGGCGGCACTGTGCCTTTTGTATTAAATTCGGATGCAATTTCTGTGTTTCATCGTCAATAAGAAGCTCCAAGGGATACAGTAAAACTGAATTGAAGCATAAAAAATATAAAACTGGACTTACAAGAGAGGTTCAAATCATAGAAAGTGCGAGTGTCAGTCCTCTTATACTTAAGTCGGCATTGTGCCTTTTGTATTGAATTCGGATGCAATTTCTGTGTTTCATCGTCAATAAGAAGGTCCAAGGGATACAGTAAACCTGAAGTGAAGCATCGGAATCTAAAACTGGACTCACATGAGAGGTTCAAATCATAGAAAGTTAGAGTGTCAGTCCTCTTGTACTTATGTCTGCATTGTGCCTTTTGTATTGAATTCGGATGCAATTTCTGTGTTTCATCGTCAATAAGAAGGTCCAAGGGATACAGTAAACCTGACGTGAAGCATCGGAATCTAAAACTGGACTCACAGGAGAGGTTCAAATCATAGAAAGTGAGAGTGTCAGTCCTCTTGTACTTAAGTCGGCATTGTGCCTTTTGTATTAAATTCGGATGCAATTTCTGTGTTTCATCGTCAATAAGATGGTCCAAGGAATACAGTAAACCTGAAGTGAAGCATCGGAATCTAAAACTGGACTCACAGGAGAGGTTCAAATCATAGAATGTGAGAGTGTCAGTCCTCTTGTTCTTAAGTCGGCATTGTGCTTTTGTATTAAATTCGGATGCAATTTCTGTGTTTCTTCGTCAATAAGGAGGTCCAAGGGATACAGTAAACCCGAAGTGAAGCATCGGAATCTAAAACTGGACTCACAGGAGAGGTTCAATTCATAGAAAGTTAGAGTGTCAGTCCTCTTGTACTTAAGCCGGCATTGTGCCTTTTGTATTAAAGTCGGATGCAATTTCTGTGTTTCATCTTCAATAAGAAGGTCCAAGGGATACAGTAAACCTGAAGTGAAGCATCGGAATCTAAAACTGGACTCACAGGAGTGGTTCAAATCAAAAAAAAAATTAGAGTGTCAGTCCTCTTGTACTTAAGTCGGCATTATGGCTTTTGTATTAAATTCGGATGCAATTTTTGTGTTTCATCGTCAATAAGTAGGTCCAAGGGATACAGTAAACCTGAAGTGAAGCATCGGAATCTAAAACTAGATTCACAGGAGAGGTTCATATCATAGAAGGTGAGAGTGTCAGTCCTTTTGTACTTATGTCGGCATTGTGCCTTTTGTATTGAATTCGGATGCAATTTCTGTGTTTCATCGTCAATAAGAAGGTCCAAGGGATACAGTAAACCTGACGTGAAGCATCGGAATCTGAAAGTGGACTCACAGGAGAGGTTCAAATCATAGAAAGTGAGAGTGTCAGTCCTCTTGTACTTAAGTCCTCATTGTGCCTTTTGTATTAAATTCGGATGCAATTTCTGTGTTTCATCGTCAATAAGTAGGTCCAAGGGATACAGTAAACCTGAAGTGAAGCATCGGAATCTAAAACTAGACTCACAGGAGAGGTTCATATCATAGAAAGTGAGAGTGTCAGTCCTCTTGTACTTATGTTGGCATTGTGTCTTTTGTATTGAATTCGGATGCAATTTCTGTGTTTCATCGTCAATAAGAAGGTCCAAGGGATACAGTAAACCTAACGTGAGGCATCGGAATCTAAAACTGGACTCACAGGAGCGGTTCAAATCATAGAAAGTGAGAGTGTCAGTCCTCTTGTACTTAAGTCGGCATTGTGCCTTTTGTATTAAATTCGGATGCAATTTCTGTGTTTCATCGTCAATAAGATGGTCCAAGGAATACAGTAAACCTGAAGTGAAGCATCGGAATCTAAAACTGGACTCACAGGAGAGGTTCAAATCATAGAATGTGAGAGTGTCAGTCCTCTTGTTCTTAAGTCGGCATTGTGCTTTTGTATCAAATTCGGATGCAATTTCTGTGTTTCTTCGTCAATAAGGAGGTCCAAGGGATACAGTAAACCTGAAGTGAAGCATCGGAATCCAAAACTGGACTCACAGGAGACGTTCAAATCATAGAAAGTTAGAGTGTCAGTCCTCTTGTACTTAAGTCGGCATTGTGCATTTTGTTTTAAATTTGAATGCAATTTCTGTGTTTCGTCGTCAATAAGAAGGTCCAAGGTATACAGTAAACCTGAAGTGAAGCATCGGAATCTAAAACTGGACTCACAGGAGAGAAAATTGGAGTGACAGTCCTCTTGTACTTAAGTCGGCACTGTGCCTCTTGTATTAAATTCGGATGCAATTTCTGTGATTCATCGTCAGTAAGAAGGTCCAAGGGATACAGTAAAACTGAAGTGAAGCATGAAAAATATAAAACTGGACTCACAAGAGAGGTTCAAATCATAGAAATTGCGAGTGTCAGTCCTCTTATACTTAAGTCGGCATTGTGCCTTTTGTATTAAATTCGGATGCAATTTCTGTGTTTCATCGTCAATAAGAAGGTCCAAGGGATACAGTAAACCTGAAGTGAAGCATCGGAATCTAAAACTGGACTCACAGGAGAGGTTCAAATCATAGGAAGGTAGAGTGTCAGTCCTCTTGTACTTAAGTCGGCACTGTGCCTTTTGTATTAAATTCGGATGCAATTTCTGTGTTCCATCGTCGACAAGAATGTCCAAGGGATACAGTAAACCTGAAGTGAAGCATCGGAATCAAAAACTAGACTCACAGGAGGGGTTCATATCATAGAAAGCGAGAGTGTCTGTCCTCTTGTGCTTATGTCGGCATCGTGCCTTTTGTTTTGAATTCGGATGCTATTTCTGTGTTTCATCGTCAATAAAAAGGTCCAAGGGATACAGTAAACCTGAAGTGAAGCATCGGAATCTAAAACTGGACTCACAGGAGAGGTTCAAATCATAGAAAGTGAGAATGTCAGTCCTCTTGTACTTATGTCTGCATTGTGCCTTTTGAATAAAATTTGGATGCTATTTCTGTGTTTCATCGTCAATAAGATGGTCCAAGGGATACAGTAAACCTGAAGTGAAGCTTCGGAATCTAAAACTGGAGTCACAGGAGAGGTTCAAATCATAGAAAGTGAGAGTGTCAGTCCTCCTGTTCTTAAGTCGGCATTGTGCTTTTGTATTAAATTCGGATGCAATTTCTGCGTTTCTTCGTCAATAAGGAGGTCCAAGGGATAAAGTAAACCTGAAGTGAAGCATCGGAATCTAAAACTGGACTCACAGGAGAAGTTCAAATCATAGAAAGTTAAAGTGTCAGTCCTCTTGTACTTAAGTCGGCATTGTGCATTTTGTTTTAAAATTGAATGCAATTTCTGTGTTTCATCGTCAATAAGAAGGTCCATGGTATACAGTAAACCTGAAGTGAAGCATCGGAATCAAAAACTGGACTCACAGGAGAGAAAGTTAGAGTGACAGTCCTCTTCTACTTAAGTTGGCATTGTGCCTTTTGTATTAAATTCGGATGCAATTTCTGTTTTTCATCGTCAACAAGATGGTCCAAGGGATACAGTAAACCTGAAGTAAAGCATTGAAATCTAAAACTGGACTCACAGGAGACGTTCTAATCATAGAAAGTTAGAGTGTCAGTCCTCTTGTACTTAAGTCGGCATTGTGCATTTTGTTTTTAATTTGATTGCAATTTCTGTGTTTCTTCGTCAATAAGGAGTTCCAAGGGATACAGTAAACCTAAAGTGAAGCATCGGCATCTAAAACTGCACTCACAGGAGAGGTACAAATCATAGAAGGTGGGAGTAACAGTCCTCTTGTTCTTAAGTCGGCATTGTGCTTTTGTATTAAATTCGGATGCAATTTCTGTGTTCCTTCGGCAATAAGGAGGTCCAGGGGATACCGTAAACCTGAAGTGAAGCATCGGAATCTAGAACTGGACTCACAGGAGACGTTCAAATCATAGAAAGTTCGAGTGTCAGTCCTCTTGTACTTAAGTCGGTATTGTGCATTTTGTATTAATTTTGAATACAATTTCTGTGTTTCATCGTCAATAAGAAGGTCCAAGGTATATAGTAAACCTGAAGTGAAGCATCGGTATCTAAAACTGGACTCACAGGAGAGGTTCAAATCATAGAAAGTTAGAGTGTCAGTCCTCTTGTACTTAAGTCGGCATTGTGCCTTTTGTATTAAATTCGGATGCAATTTCTGTGTTTCATCTTCAACAAGAAGGTCCAAGGGATACAGTAAACCTGAAGTGAGGCATCGGAATCTAAAACTGGACACACAGGAGCCGTTGAAATCATAGAAAGTTAGAGTGTCAGTCCTCTTGTACTTAAGTCGGCACTGTGATTTTTGTATTAAATTCGGATGCATTTCTGTGTCTCATCGTCAATAAGAAGGTCCAAGGGATACAGTAATCCTGAAGTGAAGCATAGGAATCTAAAACTGGACTCACAGGAGAGGCTCAAATCATAGAAAGTTAGAGTGCCAGTCCTCTTGTACTTAAGTCGGCATTGTGCCTTTTGTATTGAATTCGGATGCAATTTCTGTGTTTCATCGTCAATAAGAAGGTCCAAGAGATACAGTAAACCTGAAGTGAAGCATCGGAATCTAATACTGGACTCACAGGAGAGGTTCAAATCATAGAAAGTGAGAGTGTCAGTCCTCTTGTACTTAAGTCGGCATTGTGCCTTTTGTATTAAATTCGGATGCAATTTCTGTGTTTCATCGTCAATAAGAAGGTCCAAGGTATACAGTAAACCTGAAGTGAAGCATCGGAATCTAAATCTGGACTCACAGGAGAGAAAGTTAGAGTGTCAGTCCTCTCGTACTTAAGTCGGCATTGTGCCTTTTGTATTAAATTCGGATGCAATTTCTGTGTTTCATAGTCAATAAGATGGTCCAAGGAATACAGTAAACCTGAAGTGAAGCATCGGAATCTAAAACTGGACCCACAGGAGAGGTTCAAATCATAGAAAGTGAGAGTGTCAGCCCTCTTGTTCTTAAGTCGGCATTGTGCCTTTGTATTAAATTCGGATGCAATTTCTGTGTTTCTTCGTCAATAAGGAGGTCCAAGGGATACAGTAAACCTGAAGTGAAGCATCGGAATCTAAAACTGGACTCACAGGAGACGTTGAAATCATAGAAAGTTAGAGTGTCAGTCCTCTTGTACTTAAGTCGGTATTGTGCATTTTGTTTTAAATTTGAATGCAATTTCTGTGTTTCATCGTCAATAAGAAGGTCCAAAGTATACAGTATACCTGTAGTGAAGCATCGGAATCTAAAACTGGACTCACAAGAGAGGTTCAAATCATAGAAAGTGAGAGTGTCAGTCCTCTTGTTCTTAAGTCGGCATTGTGCTTTTGTATTAAATTCGGATGCAATTTCTGTGTTTCATCGTCAATAAGAAGCTCCAAGGGATACAGTAAAACTGAAGTGAAGCATAAAAAATATAAAACTGGACTTACAAGAGAGGTTCAAATCATAGAAAGTGCGAGTGTCAGTCCTCTTATACTTAAGTCGGCATTGTGCCTTTTGTATTGAATTCGGATGCAATTTCTGTGTTTCATCGTCAATAAGAAGGTCCAAGGGATACAGTAAACCTGAAGTGAAGCATCGGAATCTAAAACTGGACTCACAGGAGAGGTTCAAATCATAGAAAGTTAGAGTGTCAGTCCTCTTGTACTTAAGTCGGCATTGTGTCTTTTGTATTAAATTCGGATGCAATTTCTGTGTTTCATCGTGAATAAGAAGGTCCAAGGGATACAGTAAACTTGAAGTGAAGCATCGGAATCTAAAACTAGACTCGCAGGAGAGGTTCATATCATAGAAAGTGAGAGTGTCAGTCCTCTTGTACTTATGTCGGCATTGTGCATTTTTTATTGAATTCGGACGCAATTTCTGTGTTTCATCGTCAATAAGAAGGTCCAAGGGATACAGTAAACCTGATGTGAAGCATCGGAATCTAAAACTAAACTCACAGGAGAGTTTCAAATCATAGAAAGTGAGAGTGTCAGTCCTCTTGTACTCAAGTCTGCATTGTGCCTTTTGTATTAAATTCGGATGCAATTTCTGTGTTTCATCGTCAATAAGATGGTCCAAGGGATACAGTAAACCTGAAGTGAAGCATCGGAATCTAAAACTGGACTCACAAGAGAGGTTCAAATCATAGAAAGTGAGAGTGTCAGTCCTCTTGTTCTTAAGTCGGCATTGTGCTTTTGTATTAAATTCGGATGCAATTTCTGTGTTTCTTCGTCAATAAGGAGGTCCAAGGGATACAGTAAACCTGAAGTAAAGCATTGGAATCTAAAACTGGACTCACAGGAGACGTTCAAATCATAGAAAGTTAGAGTGTCAGTCCTCTTGTACTTAAGTCGGCATTGTGCATTTTGTTTTAAATTTGAATGCAATTTCTGTGTTTCTTCGTCAATAAGGAGGTCCAAGGGATACAGTACACCTGAAGTGAAGCATCGGAATCTAAAACTGGACTCACAGGAGAGGTTCAAATCATAGAATGTGAGAGTGTCAGTCCTCTTGTTCTTAAGTCGGCATTGTGCATTTCTATTAAATTCGGATGCAATTTCTTTGTTTCTTCGTCAATAAGGAGGTCCAAGGGATACAGTAAACCTGAAGTGAAGCATCGGAATCAAAAACTGGACTCACAGGAGAGAAAGTTAGAGTGACAGTCCTCTTGTACTTACGTCGGCATTGTGCCTTTTGTATTGAATTCGGATGCAATTTCTGTGTTTCATCGTCAATAAGAAGGTCCAAGGGATACAGTAAACCTGAAGTGAAGCATCGGAATCTAAAACTGGACTCACAGGAGAGGTTCAAATCATAGAAAGTGAGAGTGTCAGTCCTCTTGTTCTTAAGTCGGCATTGTGCTTTTGTATTAAATTGGGATGCAATTTCTGTGTTTCTTCGTCAATAAGGAGGTCCAAGGGATACAGTAAACCTGAAGTGAAGCATCGGAATCTAAAACTGGACTCACAGGAGAAGTTCAAATCATAGAAAGTTAAAGTGTCAGTCCTCTTGTACTTAAGTCGGCATTGTGCATTTTGTTTTAAATTTGATTGCAATTTCTGTGTTTCTTCGTCAATAAGGAGGTCCAAGGGATACAGTAAACCTGAAGTGAGGCATCGGAATCTAAAACGGGACACACAGGAGCGGTTGAAATCATAGAAAGTGAGAGTGTCATTCCTCTTGTTCTTAAGTCGGCATTGTGCCTTTTGTATTAAATTCGGATGCAATTTCTGTGTTTCATCGTCAATAAGAAGGCCCAAGGTATACAGTAAACCTGAAGTGAAGCATCGGAATCTAAATCTGGACTCACAGGAGAGAAAGTTAGAGTGTCAGTCCTCTCGAATTGAAGACGGCATTGTGCCTTTTGTATTAAATTCGGATGCAATTTCTGTGTTTCATAGTCAATAAGATGGTCCAAGGAATACAGTAAACCTGAAGTGAAGCATCGGAATCTAAAACAGGACTCACAGGAGAGGTTCAAATCATAGAATGTGAGAGTGTCAGTCCTCTTGTTCTTAAGTCGGCATTGTGCCTTTGTATTAAATTCGGATGCAATTTCTGTGTTTCTTCTTCAATAAGGAGGTCCAAGGGATACAGTAAACCTGCAGTGAAGCATCGGAATCTAAAACTGGACTCACAGGAGACGTTGAGATCATAGAAAGTTAGAGTGCCAGTCCTCTTGTACTTAAGTCGGCATTGTGCCATTTGTATTGAATTCGGATGCAATTTCTGTGTTTCATCGTCAATACGAAGGTCCAAGAGATACAGTAAACCTGAAGTGAAGCATCGGAATCTAATACTGGACTCACAGGAGAGGTTCCAATCATAGAAAGTTAGAGTGTCAGTCCTCTTGTACTTCAGTCGGCATTGTGCCTTTTGTATTAAATTCGGATGCAATTTCTGTGTTTCATCGTCAATAAGAAGGTCCAAGGTATACAGTAAACCTGAAGTGAAGCATCGGAATCTAAATCTGGACTCACAGGAGAGAAAGTTAGAGTGTCAGTCCTCTCGTACTTAAGTCGGCATTGTGCCTTTTGTATTAAATTCGGATGCAATTTCTGTGTTTTATAGTCAATAAGATGGTCCAAGGAATACAGTAAACCTGAAGTGAAGCATCGGAATCTAAAACTGGACTCACAGGAGAGGTTCAAATCATAGAAAGTGAGAGTGTCAGTCCTCTTGTTCTTAAGTCGGCATTGTGCCTTTGTATTAAATTCGGATGCAATTTCTGTGTGTCTTCGTCAATAAGGAGGTCCAAGGGATACAGTAAACCTGAAGTGCAGCATCGGAATTTAAAACTGGACTCACAGGAGACGTTGATATCATAGAAAGTTAGAGTGTCAGTCCTCTTGTACTTAAGTCGGCATTGTGCCTTTTGTATTAAATTCGGATGCAATTTCTGTGTTTCATCGTGAATAAGAAGGTCCAAGGGATACAGTAAACATGAAGTGAAGCATCGGAATCTAAAACTAGACTCACAGGAGAGGTTCATATCATAGAAAGTGAGAGTGTCAGTCCTCTTGTACTTATGTCGGCATTTTGCCTTTTTTATTGAATTCGGATGCAATTTCTGTGTTTCGTCGTCAATAAGAAGGTCCAAGGGATACAGTAAACCTGAAGTGAAGCATCGGAATCTAAAACTGGACTCACAGGAGAGGTTCAAATCATAGAAAGTGAGAGTGTCAGTCCTCTTGTACTTAAGTCTGCATTGTGCCTTTTGTATTAAATTCGGATGCAATTTCTGTGTTTCATCGTCAATAAGATGGTCCAAGGGATACAGTAAACCTGAAGTGAAGCATCGGAATCTAAAACTGGACTCACAAGAGAGGTTCAAATCATAGAAAGTGAGAGTGTCAGTCCTCTTGTTCTTAAGTCGGCATTGTGCTTTTGTATTAAATTCGGATGCAATTTCTGTGCTTCTTCGTCAATAAGGAGGTCCAAGGGATACAGTAAACCTGAAGTGAAGCATTGGAATATAAAACTGGACTCACAGGAGACGTTCAAATCATAGAAAGTTAGAGTGTCACTCCTCTTGTACTTAAGTCGGCATTGTGCATTTTGTTTTAAATTTGAATGCAATTTCTGTGTTTCTTCGTCAATAAGGAGGTCCAAGGGATACAGTAAACCTGAAGTGAAGCATCGGAATCTAAAACTGGACTCACAGGAGAGGTTCAAATCATAGAATGTGAGAGTGTCAGTCCTCTTGTTCTTAAGTCGGCATTGTGCATTCCTATTAAATTCGGATGCAATTTCTTTGTTTCTTCGTCAATAAGGAGGTCCAAGGGATACAGTAAACCTGAAGTGAAGCATCGGAATCAAAAACTGGACTCACAGGAGAGAAAGTTAGAGTGACAGTCCTCTTGTACTTACGTCGGCATTGTGCCTTTTGTATTGAATTCGGATGCAATTTCTGTGTTTCATCGTCAATAAGAAGGTCCAAGGGATACAGTAAACCTGAAGTGAAGCATCGGAATCTAAAACTGGACTCACAGGAGAGGTTCGAATCATAGAAAGTGAGAGTGTCAGTCCTCTTGTTCTTAAGTCGGCATTGTGCTTTTGCATTAAATTGGGATGCAATTTCTGTGTTTCTTCGTCAATAAGGAGGTCCAAGGGATACAGTAAACCTGAAGTGAAGCATCGGAATCTAAAACTGGACTCACAGGAGAAGTTCAAATCATAGAAAGTTAAAGTGTCAGTCCTCTTGTACTTAAGTCGGCATTGTGCATTTTGTTTTAAATTTGAATGCAATTTCTGTGTTTCATCGTCAATAAGAAGGTCCATGGTATACAGTAAACCTGAAGCGAAGCATCGGAATCAAAAACTGGACTCACAGGAGAGAAAGTTAGAGTGACAGTCCTCTTGTACTTAGGTTGGCATTGTGCCTTTTGTATTAAATTCGGATGCAATTTCTGTTTTTCATCGTCAATAAGATGGTCCAAGGAATACAGTAAACCTGAAGTGAAGCATTGGAATCTAAAACTGGACTCACAGGAGACGTTCTAATCATAGAAAGTTAGAGTGTCAGTCCTCTTGTACTTAAGTCGGCATTGTGCATTTTGTTTTAAATTTGATTGCAATTTCTGTGTTTCTTCGTCAATAAGGAGGTCCAAGGGATACAGTAAACCTGAAGTGAGGCATCGGAATCTACAACGGGACACACAGGAGCGGTTGAAATCATAGATAGTGAGAGTGTCACTCCTCTTGTTCTTAAGTCGGCATTGTGCCTTTTGTATTAAATTCGGATGCAATTTCTGTGTTTCATCGTCAATAAGAAGGCCCAAGGTATACAGTAAACCTGAAGTGAAGCATCGGAATCTAAATCTGGACTCACAGGAGAGAAAGTTAGAGTGTCAGTCCTCTCGTATTTAAGTCGGCATTGTGCCTTTTGTATTAAATTCGGATGCAATTTCTGTAATTCATAGTCAATAAGATGGTCCAAGGAATACAGTAAACCTGAAGTGAAGCATCGGAATCTAAAACTGGACTCACAGGAGAAGTTCAAATCATAGAAAGTGAGAGTGTCAGTCCTCTTGTTCTTAAGTCGGCATTGTGCCTTTGTATTAAATTCGGATGCAATTTCTGTGTTTCTTCTTCAATAAGGAGGTCCAAGGGATACAGTAAACCTGCAGTGAAGCATCGGAATCTAAAACTGGACTCACAGGAGACGTTGAAATCATAGAAAGTTAGAGTGTCAGTCCTCTTGTGCTTAAGTCGGTATTGTGCATTTTGTTTTAAATTTGAATGCAATTTCTGTGTTTCATCGTCAATAAGAAGGTCCAAGGTATACAGTATACCTGAAGTGAAGCTTCGGAATCTAAAACTGGACTCACAGGAGAGAAAGTTAGAGTGACAGTCCTCTTGTACTTAAGGCGGCACTGTGCCTTTTGTATTAAATTCGGATGCAATTTCTGTGTTTCATCGTCAATAAGATGGTCCAAGGGATACAGTAAACCTGAAGTGAAGCATTGGAATCTAAAACTGGACTCACAGGAGACGTTCTAATCATAGAAAGATAGCGTGTCAGTCCTCTTGTACTTAAGTCGGTATTGTGCATTTTGTATTAATTTTGAATGCAATTTCTGTGTTTCATCGTCAATACGAAGGTCCAAGGTATACAGCAAACCTGAAGTGAAGCATCGGTATCTAAAACTGGACTCACAGGAGAGGTTCAAATCATAGAAAGTTAGAGTGTCAGTCCTCTTGTACTTATGTCGGCATTGTGCCTTTGTATTAAATTCGGATGCAATTTCTGTGTTTCTTCTTCAATAAGGAGGTCCAAGGGATACAGTAAACCTGCAGTGAAGCATCGGAATCTAAAACTGGACTCACAGGAGACGTTGAAATCATAGAAAGTTAGAGTGTCAGTCCTCTTGTGCTTAAGTCGGTATTGTGCATTTTGTTTTAAATTTGAATGCAATTTCTGTGTTTCATCGTCAATAAGAAGGTCCAAGGTATACAGTATACCTGAAGTGAAGCATCGGAATCTAAAACTGGACTCACAGGAGAGAAAGTTAGAGTGACAGTCCTCTTGTACTTAAGGCGGCACTGTGCCTTTTGTATTAAATTCGGATGCAATTTCTGTGTTTCATCGTCAATAAGATGGTCCAAGGGATACAGTAAACCTGAAGTGAAGCATTGGAATCTAAAACTGGACTCACAGGAGACGTTCTAATCATAGAAAGATAGAGTGTCAGTCCTCTTGTACTTAAGTCGGTATTGTGCATTTTGTATTAATTTTGAATGCAATTTCTGTGTTTCATCGTCAATACGAAGGTCCAAGGTATACAGCAAACCTGAAGTGAAGCATCGGTATCTAAAACTGGACTCACAGGAGAGGTTCAAATCATAGAAAGTTAGAGTGTCAGTCCTCTTGTTCTTAGGTCGGCATTGTGCCTTTGTATTAAATTCGGATGCAATTTCTGTGTTTCTTCTTCAATAAGGAGGTCCAAGGGATGCAGTAAACCTGCAGTGAAGCATCGGAATCTAAAACTGGACTCACAGGAGACGTTGAAATCATAGAAAGTTAGAGTGTCAGTCCTCTTGTGCTTAAGTCGGTATTGTGCATTTTGTTTTAAATTTGAATGCAATTTCTGTGTTTCATCGTCAATAAGAAGGTCCAAGGTATACAGTATACCTGAAGTGAAGCATCGGAATCTAAAACTGGACTCACTGGAGAGAAAGTTAGAGTGACAGTCCTCTTGTACTTAAGGCGGCACTGTGCCTTTTGTATTAAATTTGGATGCAATTTCTGTGTTTCATCGTCAATAAGATGGTCCAAGGGATACAGTAAACCTGAAGTGAAGCATTGGAATCTAAAACTGGACTCACAGGAGACGTTCTAATCATAGAAAGATAGAGTGTCAGTCCTCTTGTACTTAAGTCGGTATTGTGCATTTTGTATTAATTTTGAATGCAATTTCTGTGTTTCATCGTCAATACGAAGGTCCAAGGTATACAGCAAACCTGAAGTGAAGCATCGGTATCTAAAACTGGACTCACAGGAGAGGTTCAAATCATAGAAAGTTAGAGTGTCAGTCCTCTTGTACTTATGTCGGCATTGTGCCTTTTGTATTAAATTCGGATGCAATTTCTGTGTTTCATCTTCAATAAGAAGGTCAAAGGGATACAGTAAACCTGAAGTGAGGCATCGGAATCTAAAACTGGACACACAGGAGCGGTTGAAATCATAGAAAGTTAGAGTGTCAGTCCTCTTGTACTTAAGTCGGCACTGTGCCTTTTGTTTTAAATTCGGATGCAATTTCTGTGAATCATCGTCAGTAAGAAGGTCCAAGGGATACAGTAATCCTGAAGTGAAGCATAGGAATCTAAAACTGGACCCACAGGAGAGGTTCAAATCATAGAAAGTTAGAGTGCCAGGCCTCTTGTACTTAAGTCGGCATTGTGCCTTTTGTATTGAATTCGGATGCAATTCCTGTGTTTCATCGTCAATAAGAAGGTCCAAGGGATACAGTAAACCTGAAGTGAAGCATCGGAATATAAAAGTGGACTCACAGGAGAGGTTCAAATCATAGAAAGTGAGAGTGTCAGTCCTCTTGTACTTAAGTCGGCATTGTGCCTTTTGTATTAAATTCGGATGCAATTTCTGTGTTTCATCGTCAATAAGAAGGTCCAAGGTATACAGTAAACCTGAAGTGAAGCATCGGAATCTAAATCTGGGCTCACAGGAGAGAAAGTTAGAGTGTCAGTCCTCTCGTAATTAAGTCGGCATTGTGCCTTTTGTATTAAATTCGGATGCAATTTCTGTGTTTCATAGTCAATAAGATGGCCCAAGGAAAACAGTAAACCTGAAGTGAAGCATCGGAATCTAAAACTGGACTCACAGGAGAGGTTCAAATCATAGTAAGTGAGAGTGTCAGTCCTCTTGTTCTTAAGTCGGCATTGTGCCTTTGTTTTAAATTCGGTTTGCAATTTCTGTGTTTCTTCGTCTATAAGGAGGTCCAAGGGATACAGTAAACCTGAAGTGAAGCATCGTAATCGAAAACTGGACTCACAGGAGACGTTGAAATCACAGAAAGTTAGAGTGTCAGTCCTCTTGTACTTAAGTCGGTATTGTGCATTTTGTTTTAAATTTGAATGCAATTTCTGTGTTTCATCGTCGATAAGAAGGTCCAAGGTATACAGTATGCCTGAAGTGAGCATCGGAATCTAAAACTGGACTCACAGGAGAGAAAGTTAGAGTGACAGTCCTCTTGTACTTAAGGCGGCACTGTGCCTTTTGTATTAAATTCGGATGCAATTTCTGTGTTTCATCGTCAATAAGAAGCTCCAAGGGATACAGTAAAACTGAAGTGAAGCATGAAAAATATAAAACTGGACTTACAAGAGAGGTTCAAATCATAGAAAGTGCGAGTGTCAGTCCTCTTATACTTAAGTCGGCATTGTGCCTTTTGTATTAAATTCGGATGCAATTTCTGTGTTTCATCGTCAATAAGAAGGTCCAAGGGATACAGTAAACCTGAAGTGAAGCATCGGAAACTAAAACTGGACTCACAGGAGAGTTTCAAATCATAGAAAGTTAGAGTGTCAGTCCTCTTGTGCTTAAGTCGGCATTGTGCCTCTTGTATTAAATTCGGATGCAATTTCTGTGTTTCATCGTCAATAAGAAGGTCCAAGGGATACAGTATACATGACGTGAAGCATCGGAATCTAAAACTAGACTCACAGGAGAGGTTCATATCATAGAAAGTGAGAGTGTCAGTCCTCTTGTACTTATGTCGGCATTGTGCCTTTTGTATTGAATTCGGATGCAATTTCTGTGTTTCACCGTCAATAAGAAGGTCCAAGGGATACAGTAAACCTGAAGTGAAGCATCGGAATCAAAAACTGGACTCACAAGAGAAAGGTTCAAATCATAGAAAGTGAGAGTGTCAGTCCTCTTGTTCTTAAGTCGGCATTGTATTTTTGTATTAAATTCGGATGCAATTTCTGTGTTTCATCGTCAATAAGAAGGTCCAAGGGATACAGTATACATGACGTGAAGCATCGGAATCTAAAACTAGACTCACAGGAGAGGTTCATATCATAGAAAGTGAGAGTGTTAGTCCTCTTGTACTTATGTTGGCATTGTGCCTTTTGTATTGAATTCGGATGCAATTTCTGTGTTTCATCGTCAATAGGAAGGTATAAGGGATACAGTAAACCTGAAGTGAAACATCGGAATCTAGAACTGGACTCACAGGAGACGTTCAAATCATAGAAAGTTCGAGTGTCAGTCCTCGTGTACTTCAGTCGGTAAATTGCATTTTTTTTTAAATTTGAATGCAATTTCTGTGTTTCTTCGTCAATAAGGAGGTTCAAGGGATACAGTAAACCTGAAGTGAAGCATCGGAATCTGAAACTAGACTCACAGGAGTGGTTCAAATCATAGAAAGTGAGAGTGTCAGTCCTCTTGTTCTTAAGTCGGCATTTTGCTTTTGTATTAAATTCGGATGCAATTTCTTTGTTTCTTCGTCAATAAGGAGGTCCAAGGGATACAGCAAACCTGAAGTAAAGCATCGGAATCTAAAACTGGACACACAGGAGACGTTCAAATCATAGAAAGTTAAAGTGTCAGTCCTCTTGTACTTAAGTCAGCATTGTGCATTTTGTTTTAAGTTTGAATGCAATTTCTGTGTTTCATCGTCAATACGAAGGTCCATGGTATACAGTAAACCTGAAGTGAAGCATCGGAATCAAAAACTGGACTCACAGGAGAGAAAGTTAGAGTGACAGTCCTCTTGTACTTAAGTCGGCATTGTGCCTTTTGTATTGAATTCGGATGCAATTTCTGTGTTTCATCGTCAATATGAAGGTCCAAGGGATACAGTAAACCTGAAGTGAAGCATCGGAAGCTAAAACTGGACTCACAGGAGAGGTTCAAATCATAGAAAGTGAGAGTGTCAGTCCTCTTGTTTTTAAGTCGGCATTGTGCTTTTGTATTTAATTCGGATGCAATTTCTGTGTTTCTTCGTCTATAAGGAGGTCCAAGGGATACAGTAAACCTGAAGTGAAGCATCGGAATCTAAAACTGGACTCACAGGAGACGTTCAAATCATAGAAAGTTAGAATGTCAGTCCTCTTGTACTTAAGTCGGCATTGTGCCTTTTGGTTTAAATTTGAATGCAATTTCTGTGTTTCATCGTCAATAAGAAGGTCCAAGGTATACAGTATACCTGAAGTGAAGCATCGGAATCTAAAACTGGACTCACAGGAGAGAAAGTTAGAGTGACAGTCCTCTTGTACTTAAGGCGGCACTGTGCCTTTTGTATTAAATTCGGATGCAATTTCTGTGTTTCATCGTCAATAAGATGGTCCAAGGGATACAGTAAACCTGAAGTGAAGCATTGGAATCTAAAACTGGACTCACAGGAGACGTTCTAATCATAGAAAGATAGAGTGTCAGTCCTCTTGTACTTAAGTCGGTATTGTGCATTTTGTATTAATTTTGAATGCAATTTCTGTGTTTCATCGTCAATACGAAGGTCCAAGGTATACAGCAAACCTGAAGTGAAGCATCGGTATCTAAAACTGGACTCACAGGAGAGGTTCAAATCATAGAAAGTTAGAGTGTCAGTCCTCTTGTACTTATGTCGGCATTGTGCCTTTTGTATTAAATTCGGATGCAATTTCTGTGTTTCATCTTCAATAAGAAGGTCCAAGGGATACAGTAAACCTGAAGTGAGGCATCGGAATCTAAAACTGGACACACAGGAGCGGTTGAAATCATAGAAAGTTAGAGTGTCAGTCCTCTTGTACTTAAGTCGGCACTGTGCCTTTTGTTTTAAATTCGGATGCAATTTCTGTGAATCATCGTCAGTAAGAAGGTCCAAGGGATACAGTAATCCTGAAGTGAAGCATAGGAATCTAAAACTGGACCCACAGGAGAGGTTCAAATCATAGAAAGTTAGAGTGCCAGGCCTCTTGTACTTAAGTCGGCATTGTGCCTTTTGTATTGAATTCGGATGCAATTCCTGTGTTTCATCGTCAATAAGAAGGTCCAAGGGATACAGTAAACCTGAAGTGAAGCATCGGAATATAAAAGTGGACTCACAGGAGAGGTTCAAATCATAGAAAGTGAGAGTGTCAGTCCTCTTGTACTTAAGTCGGCATTGTGCCTTTTGTATTAAATTCGGATGCAATTTCTGTGTTTCATCGTCAATAAGAAGGTCCAAGGTATACAGTAAACCTGAAGTGAAGCATCGGAATCTAAATCTGGACTCACAGGAGAGAAAGTTAGAGTGTCAGTCCTCTCGTAATTAAGTCGGCATTGTGCCTTTTGTATTAAATTCGGATGCAATTTCTGTGTTTCATAGTCAATAAGATGGCCCAAGGAAAACAGTAAACCTGAAGTGAAGCATCGGAATCTAAAACTGGACTCACAGGAGAGGTTCAAATCATAGTAAGTGAGAGTGTCAGTCCTCTTGTTCTTAAGTCGGCATTGTGCCTTTGTTTTAAATTCGGATGCAATTTCTGTGTTTCTTCGTCTATAAGGAGGTCCAAGGGATACAGTAAACCTGAAGTGAAGCATCGTAATCGAAAACTGGACTCACAGGAGACGTTGAAATCACAGAAAGTTAGAGTGTCAGTCCTCTTGTACTTAAGTCGGTATTGTGCATTTTGTTTTAAATTTGAATGCAATTTCTGTGTTTCATCGTCGATAAGAAGGTCCAAGGTATACAGTATGCCTGAAGTGAGCATCGGAATCTAAAACTGGACTCACAGGAGAGAAAGTTAGAGTGACAGTCCTCTTGTACTTAAGGCGGCACTATGCCTTTTGTATTAAATTCGGATGCAATTTCTGTGTTTCATCGTCAATAAGAAGCTCCAAGGGATAAAGTAAAACTGAAGTGAAGCATGAAAAATATAAAACTGGACTTACAAGAGAGGTTCAAATCATAGAAAGTGCGAGTGTCAGTCCTCTTATACTTAAGTCGGCATTGTGCCTTTTGTATTAAATTCGGATGCAATTTCTGTGTTTCATCGTCAATAAGAAGGTCCAAGGGATACAGTAAACCTGAAGTGAAGCATCGGAAACTAAAACTGGACTCACAGGAGAGTTTCAAATCATAGAAAGTTAGAGTGTCAGTCCTCTTGTACTTAAGTCGGCATTGTGCCTCTTGTATTAAATTCGGATGCAATTTCTGTGTTTCATCGTCAATAAGAAGGTCCAAGGGATACAGTATACATGACGTGAAGCATCGGAATCTAAAACTAGACTCACAGGAGAGGTTCATATCATAGAAAGTGAGAGTGTCAGTCCTCTTGTACTTATGTCGGCATTGTGCCTTTTGTATTGAATTCGGATGCAATTTCTGTGTTTCACCGTCAATAAGAAGGTCCAAGGGATACAGTAAACCTGAAGTGAAGCATCGGAATCAAAAACTGGACTCACAAGAGAAAGGTTCAAATCATAGAAAGTGAGAGTGTCAGTCCTCTTGTTCTTAAGTCGGCATTGTAATTTTGTATTAAATTCGGATGCAATTTCTGTGTTTCATCGTCAATAAGAAGGTCCAAGGGATACAGTATACATGACGTGAAGCATCGGAATCTAAAACTAGACTCACAGGAGAGGTTCATATCATAGAAAGTGAGAGTGTCAGTCCTCTTGTACTTATGTTGGCATTGTGCCTTTTGTATTGAATTCGGATGCAATTTCTGTGTTTCATCGTCAATAGGAAGGTATAAGGGATACAGTAAACCTGAAGTGAAACATCGGAATCTAGAACTGGACTCACAGGAGACGTTCAAATCATAGAAAGTTCGAGTGTCAGTCCTCGTGTACTTCAGTCGGTAAATTGCATTTTTTTTTAAATTTGAATGCAATTTCTGTGTTTTTTCGTCAATAAGGAGGTTCAAGGGATACAGTAAACCTGAAGTGAAGCATCGGAATCTGAAACTAGACTCACAGGAGTGGTTCAAATCATAGAAAGTGAGAGTGTCAGTCCTCTTGTTCTTAAGTCGGCATTTTGCTTTTGTATTAAATTCGGATGCAATTTCTTTGTTTCTTCGTCAATAAGGAGGTCCAAGGGATACAGCAAACCTGAAGTAAAGCATCGGAATCTAAAACTGGACACACAGGAGACGTTCAAATCATAGAAAGTTAAAGTGTCAGTCCTCTTGTACTTAAGTCAGCATTGTGCATTTTGTTTTAAGTTTGAATGCAATTTCTGTGTTTCATCGTCAATACGAAGGTCCATGGTATACAGTAAACCTGAAGTGAAGCATCGGAATCAAAAACTGGACTCACAGGAGAGAAAGTTAGAGTGACAGTCCTCTTGTACTTAAGTCGGCATTGTGCCTTTTGTATTGAATTCGGATGCAATTTCTGTGTTTCATCGTCAATATGAAGGTCCAAGGGATACAGTAAACCTGAAGTGAAGCATCGGAAGCTAAAACTGGACTCACAGGAGACGTTCAAATCATAGAAAGTGAGAGTGTCAGTCCTCTTGTTTTTAAGTCGGCATTGTGCTTTTGTATTTAATTCGGATGCAATTTCTGTGTTTCTTCGTCTATAAGGAGGTCCAAGGGATACAGTAAACCTGAAGTGAAGCATCGGAATCTAAAACTGGACTCACAGGAGACGTTCAAATCATAGAAAGTTAGAATGTTAGTCCTCTTGTACTTAAGTCGGCATTGTGCCTTTTGGTTTAAATTTGAATGCAATTTCTGTGTTTCATCGTCAATAAGAAGGTCCAAGGTATACAGTAAACCTGAAGTGAAGCATCGGAATCTAAAACTGGACTCACAGGAGAGAAAGTGAGAGTGTCAGTCCTCTTGTACTTAAGTCGGCATTGTGCCTTTTGTATTAAATTCGGATGCAATTTCTGTGTTTCATCGTCAATAAGATGGTCCATGGTATACAGTAAACCTGAAGTGAAGCATCGGAATCTAAAACTGGACTCACAGGAGAGGTTCAAATCATAGAAAGTGAGAGCGTCAGTCCTCTTGTTCTTAAGTCGGCATTGTGCTTTTGTATTAAGTGCGGATGCAATTTCTGTGTTTCTTCGTCAATAAGGAGGTCCAAGGGATACAGTCAACCTGAAGTGAAGCATCGGAATCTAAAACTAGACTCACAGGAGAGGTTCATATCATAGAAAGTGAGAGTGTCAGTCCTCTTATACTTAAGTCGGCATTGTGCCTTTTGTATTAAATTCGGATGCAATTTCTGTGTTTCATCGACAATAAGAAGGTCCAAGGGATACAGTAAACCTGAAGTGAAGCATCGGAATCTAAAACTGGACACACAGGAGAGGTTCAAATCATAGAAAGTTAGAGTGTCAGTCCTCTTGTACTTAAGTTGGCATTGTGCCTTTTGTATTACATTCGGATGCAATTTCTGTGCTTCATCGTCAATAAGAAGGTCCAAGGGATACAGTCAACCTGAAGTGAAGCATCGGAATCTAAAACTAGACTCACAGGAGAGGTTCATATCATAGAAAGTGAGAGTGTCAGTCCTCTTGGACTTATGTCGGCATTGTGCCTTTTGTATTGAATTCGGATGCAATTTCTGTGTTTCATCGTCAATAAGAAGGTCCAAGGGATACAGTAAACCTGAAGTGAAGCATCGGAATCTAAAACTGGACTCACTGGAGAGGTTCAAATCATAGAAAGTGAGAGTGTCAGTCCTCTTGTACTTATGTCGGCATTGTGCCTTTTGTATTGAATTCGGATGCAATTTCTGTGTTTCATCGTCAATAAGAAGGTCCAAGGGATACAGTAAACCTGAAGTGAAGCATCGGAATCTAAATCTGGACTCACAGGAGTGGTTCAAATCATAGAAAGTGAGAGTGTCAGTCCTCTTGTACTTAAGTCTGCATTGTGCCTTTGGTATTAAATTCGGATGCAACATCTGTGTTTCATCGGCAATAAGATGGTCCAAGGGATACAGTAAACCTGAAGTGAAGCATCGGAATCTAAAACTGGACTCACAGGAGAGGTTCAAATTATAGAAAGTGAGAGTGTCAGTCCTCTTGTTCTTAAGTCGGCATTGTGCTTTTGTATTAAATTCGGATGCAATTTCTGTGTTTCTTCGTCAATAAGGAGGTAAAAAGGGATACAGTAAACCTGAAGTGAAGCATCGGAATCTAAATTTAGACTCACAGGAGACGTTCAAATCATAAAAAGTTAGAGTGTCAGTCCTCTTGTACTTAAGTCGGCATTGTGCATTTTGTTTTAAATTTGAATGCAATTTCTGTGTTTCTTCGTCAATAAGGAGGTCCAAGGGATACAGTAAACCTAAAGTGAAGCATCGGCATCTAAAACTGGACTCACAGGAGAGGTTCAAATCATAGAAGGTGAGAGTGTCAGTCCTCTGGTTCTTAAGTCGGCATTGTGCTTTTGTATTAAATTCGGATGCAATTTCTGTGTTCCTTCGGCAATAAGGAGGTCCAAGGGATACAGTAAACCTGAAGTGAAGCATCGGAATCTAGAACTGGACTCACAGGAGAGGTTCAAATCATAGAAAGTTAGAGTGTCAGTCCTCTTGTACTTATGTCGGCATTGTGCCTTTTGTATTGAATTCGGATGCAATTGCTGTGTTTCATCGTCAATAAGAAGGTCCAAGGGATACAGTAAACCTGAAGTGAAGCATCGGAATCTAAAGCTGGACTCACAGGAGATGTTCAAATCATTGAAAGTGAGAGTGTCAGTCCACTTGTACTTAAGTCTGCATTGTGCCTTTTGTATTAAATTCGGATGCAATTTCTGTGTTTCATCGTCAATAAGATGGTCCAAGGGATACAGTAAACCTGAAGTGAAGCATCGGAATCTAAAACTGGACTTACAGGAGAGATTCAAATCATAGAAAGTGAGAGTGTCAGTCCTCTTGCTCTTAAGTCGGCATTGTGCTTTTGTATTAAATTCGGATGCAATTTCTGTGTTTCTTCGTCAATAAGGAGGTCGAAGGGATACAGTAAACCTGAAGTGAAGCATCGGAATCTAAAACTGGACTCACAAGAGACGTTCAAATCATAGAAAGTTAGAGTGTCAGTCCTCTTGTGGTTAAGTCGGCAATGTGCATTTTGTTTTAAATTTGAATGCAATTTCTGTGTTTCATCGTCAATAAGAAGGTCCATGGTATACAGTAAACCTGAAGTGAAGCATAGGAATCAAAAACTGGACTCACAGGAGAGAAAGTTAGGGTGACAGTCCTCTTGTAGTTAAGTCGGCATTGTGCCTTTTGTATTAAATTCGGATGCAATTTCAGTGTTTCATCGTCAATAAGATGGTCCAAGGGATACAGTAATCCTGAAGTGAAGCATCGGAATCTAAAACTGGACTCACAGGAGAGGTTCAAATCATAGAAAGTTAGAGTGTCAGTCCTCTTGTACTTAAGTCGGTATTGTGCATTTTGTTTTAAATTTGAATGCAATTTCTGTGTTTCATCGTCAATAAGAAGGTCCAAGGGATACAGTAAACCTGAAGTGAAGCATCGGAATCTAAAACTGGACTCACAGGAGAGGTTCAAATCATAGAAACTTAGAGTGTCAGTCCTCTTGTACTTAAGTCGGCATTGTGCCTTTTGTAATAAATTCGGATGCAATTTCTGTGTTTCATCGTCAATATGAAGGTCCAAGGTATACAGTAAACCTAAAGTGAAGCATCGGTATCTAAAACTGGACTCACAGGAGAGGTTCAAATCATAGAAAGTTAGAGTGTCCGTCCTCTTGTATGTAAGTCGGCATTGTGCCTTTTGTATTAAATTCGGATGCAATTTCTGTGTTTCATTTTCAATAAGAAGGTCCAAGGGATACAGTAAACCTGAAGTGAGGCATCGGAATCTAAAACTGGACACACAGTGGCGGTTGAAATCATAGAAAGTTAGAGTGTCAGTCCTCTTGTACTTAAGTCGGCACTGTGCCTTTTGTATTGAATTCGGATGCAATTTCTGTGTTTCATCGTCAATAAGATGGTCCAAGGGATACAGTAAACCTGAAGTGAAGCATCGGAATCTAAATTTGGACTCACAGGAGACGTTCAAATCATAGAAAAATAGAGTGTCAGTCCTCTTGTACTTAAGTCAGCATTGTGCATTTTGTTTTAAATTCGGATGCAATTTCTGTGTTTCATCGTCAATAAGATGGTCCAAGGGATACAGTAAACCTGAAGTGAAGCATCGGAATCTAAATTTGGACTCACAGGAGACGTTCAAATCATAGAAAAATAGAGTGTCAGTCCTCTTGTACTTAAGTCAGCATTGTGCATTTTGTTTTAAATTTGAATGCAATTTCTGTGTTTCTTCGTCAATAAGGAGGTCCAAGGGATACAGTAAACCTAAAGTGAAGCATCGGCATCTAAAACTAGACTCACAGGAGAGGTTCATATCATAGAAAGTGAGAGTGTCACTCCTCTTGTACTTATGTCGGCATTGTGCCTTTTGTATTGGATTCGGATGCAATTTCTGTGTTTCATCGTCAATAAGAAGGTGAAAGGGATACAGTAAACCTGAAGTGAAGCATCGGAATCAAAAACTGGACTCACAGGAGAGAAAGTTAGGGTGACAGTCCTCTTGTACTTATGTCGGCATTGTGCCTTTTGTATTAAATTCGGATGCAATTTCTGTGTTTCGTCGTCAATAAGATGGGCCAAGGGATGCAGTAAACCTGAAGTGAAGCATCGGCATCTAAAACTGGACTAACAGGAGAGGTTCAAATCATAGAAGGTTAGAGTGTCAGTCCTCTTGTTCTTAAGTCGGCATTGTGCTTTTGTATTAAATTCGGATGCAATTTCTGTGTTCTTTCGTCAATAAAGGAGGTCCAAGGGATACAGTACACCTGAAGTGAAGCTTCGGAATCTAGAACTGGACTCACAGGAGACGTTCAAATCATAGAAAGTTGGGGTGTCAGTCCTCTTGTACTTAAGTCGGTATTGTGCATTTTGTTTTAAATTTGAATGCAATTTCTGTGTTTCATCGTCAATAAGAAGGTCCAAGGGATACAGTAAACCTGAAGTGAAGCATCGGAATCTAAAACTGGACTCACAGGAGAGGTTCAAATCATAGAAGGTTAGAGTGTCAGTCCTCTTGTTCTTAAGTCGGCATTGTGCTTTTGTGTTAAATTCGGATGCAATTTCCGTGTTTCATCTTCAATAAGAAGGTCCAAGGGATACAGTAAACCTGAAGTGAGGCATCGGAATCTAAAACTGGACACACACGAGCGGTTGAAATCATAGAAAGTTAGAGTGTCAGTCCTCTTGTACTTAAGTCGGCACTGTGCCTTTTGTATTAAATTCGGATGCAATTTCTGTGTTTCATCGTCAATAAGAAGGTCCAAGGGATACAGTAATCCTGAAGTGAAGCATAGGAATCTAAAACTGGACTCACAGGAGAGGTTCAAATCATAGAAAGTTGGAGTGTCAGTCCTCTTGTACTTAGGTCGGCATTGTGCCTTTTATATTGAATTCGGATGCAATTTCTGTGTTTCATCGTCAATAAGAAGGTCCAAGGGATACAGTAAACCTGAAGTGAAGCATCGGAATTTAAAACTGGACTCACAGGAGAGGTTCAAATCATAGAAAGTGAGAGTGTCAGTAATCTTGTACTTAAGTCGGCATTGTGCATTTTGTTTTAAATTTGAATGCAATTTCTGTGTTTTATCGTCAATAAGAAGGTCCAAGGGATACAGTAAACCTGAAGTGAGGCATCGGAATCTAAAACAAGACTCACAGGAGGGGTTCAAATCATAGAAAGTTAGAGTGTCAGTCCTCTGGTACTTAAGTCGGCATTGTGCCTCTTGTATTAAATTCGGATGCAATTTCTGTGTTTCATCGTCAATAAGAAGGTCCAAGGGATACTGTAAACCTGAAGTGAGCATCGGAATCTAAAACTGGACACACAGGAGCGGTTGAAATCATAGAAAGTTAGAGTGTCAGTCCTCTTGTACTTAAGTCGGCACTAGGCCCCTTGTATTAAATACGGATGCAATTTCTGTGTTTCATCGTCCATGAGAAGGTCAAGGGATACAGTAATCCTGAAGTGAAGCATAGGAATCTAAAACTGGACTCACAGGAGAGGTTCAAATCATAGAAAGTGAGAGTGTCAGTCCTCTTGTACTTAAGTCGGCATTGTGCCTTTTGTATTAAATTCGAATGCAATTTCTGTGTTTCATCGTCAATAAGATGGTCCAAGGGATACAGTAAACCTGAAGTGAAGCCTCAGAATCTAAAACTAGACTCACAGGAGAGGATCAAATCATAGAAAGTGAGAGTGTCAGTCCTCTTGTTCTTAAGTCGGCATTGTGCTTTTGTATTAAATTCGGATGCAATTTCTGTGTTTCTTCGTCAATAAGGAGGTCCAAGGGATACAGTAAACCTGAAGTGAAGCATCGGAATCTAAAACTGGACTAACAGGAGACGTTCAAATCATAGAAAGTTAGAGTGTCAGTCCTCTTGTACTTAAGTCGGGATTGTGCATTTTGTTTTAAATTTGAATGCAATTTCTGTGTTTCATCGTCAATAAGAAGGTCCAAGGTATACAGTAAACCGGAAGTGAAGCATCGGAATCTAAAACTGGACTCACATGAGAGAAAGTTGGAGTGGCAGTCCTCTTGTACTTTAGTCGGCATTGTGCCTTTTGTATTAAATTCGGATGCAATATCTGTGTTTCATCGTCAATAAGAAGCCCCAAGGGATACAGTAATACTGAAGTGAAGCATGAAAAATCTAAAACTTAACTCACAAGAGAGGTTCAAATCATAGAAAGTGAGAGTGTCAATCCTCTTGTACTTAAGTCGGCATTGTGCCTTTTGTATTAAATTCGGATGCAACTTCTGTGTTTCATCGTCAATAAGAAGGTCCAAGGGATACAGTAAATCTGAAGTGAAGCATCGGAATCTAAAACTGGACTCACACGAGGGGTTCAAATCATACAAAGTTAGAGTGTTAGTCCTCTGGTACTTAAGTCGGCATTGTGCCTCTTGTATTTAATTCGGATGCAATTTCTGTGTTTCATCGTCAATAAGAAGGTCCAAGGGATACAGTAAAAACTGAAGTGAAGCATCGGTATCTAGAACTGGACTCTCAGGAGACGTTCAAATCATAGAAAGTTAGAGTGTCAGTCCTCTTGTACTTAAGTCGTAATTGTGCATTATGTTTTAAATTTGCATGCAATTTCTGTGTTTCATCGTCAATAAGAAGGTCCAAGGGATACAGTAAACCTGAAGTGAAGCATCGGAATCTAAAACTGGACTCACAGGAGAGGTTCAAGTCATAGAAAGTTAGAGTGTCAGTCCTCTTGTACTTAAGTCGGCATTGTGCCTTTTGTATTAAATTCGGATGCAATTTCTGTGTTTCATCTTCAATAAGAAGTTCCAGGGGATACAGTAAACCTGAAGTGAGGCATCGGAATCTAAAACTGGACACACAGTGGCGGTTGAAATCATAGAAAGTTAGAGTGTCAGTCCTCTTGTACTTAAGTCGGCACTGTGCCTTTTGTATTAAATTCGTATGCAATTTCTGTGTTTCATCGTCAATAAGAAGGTCCAAGGGATACAGTAAACCTGAAGTGAAGCATCGGAATCAAAAACTGGACTCACAGGAGAGAAAGTTAGGGTGACAGTCCTCTTGTACTTAAGTCGGCATTGTGCCTTTTGTATTAAATTCGGATGCAATTTCTGTGTTTCATCGTCAATAAGATGGTCTAAGTGATACAGTAAACCTGAAGTGAAGCATCGGAATCTAAAACTGGACTCACAGGAGACGTTCAAATCATAGTAAGTTAGAGTGACAGTCCTCTTGTACTTAAGTCGGCATTGTGCCTTTTGTATTAAATTCGGATGCAATATCTGTGTTTCATCGTCAATAAGAAGCCCCAAGGGATACAGTAAAACTGAAGTGAATCATGAAAAATCTAAAACTGGACTCACAAAAGAGGTTCAAATCATAGAAAGTGAGAGTGTCAGTCCTCTTGTACTTATGTCGGCATTGTGCCTTTTGTAATAAATTCGGAAGCAATTTCTGTGTTTCATCGTCAATAAGAAGGTCCAAGGGATACAGTAAACCTGAAGTGAAGCATCGGAATCTAAAACTGGACTCACAGGAGAGGTTCAAATCATAGAAAGTTAGAGTGTCAGTCCACTTGTACTTAAGTTGGCATTGCGCCTTTTGTATTAAATTCGGATGCAATTTCTGTGTTTCATCGTCAATACGAAGGTCCAAGGGATACAGTAAACCTGAAGTGAAGCATCGGTATCTAAAACTGGATTCACAGGAGAGGTACATTTCATAGAAAGTTAGAGTGTCAGTCCTCTTGTACATAAGCCGGCACTGTGCCTTTTGTATTAAATTCGGATGCAATTTCTGTGTTTCATCGTCAATAAGAAGGTCCAAGGGATACAGTAATTCTGAAGTGAAGCATAGGAATCTAAAACTGGACTCACAGGAGAGGTTCAAATCGTAGAAAGTTGGAGTGTCAGTCCTCTTGTACTTAGGTCGGCATTGTGCCTTTTGTATTGAATTCGGATGCAATTTCTGTGTTTCATCGTCAATAAGAAGGTCCAAGGGATACAGTGAACCTAAAGTGAAGCATCGAAATTTAAAACTGGACTCACAGGAGAGGTTCAAATCATAGAAAGTGAGAGTGTCAGTCCTCTTGTTCTTAAGTCGGCATTGTGCTTTGTATTAAATTCGGATGCTATTTCTGTGTTTCTTCGTCAATAAGGAGGTCCAAGGGATACAGTAAACCTGAAGTGAAGCATCGGAATCTAAAACTGGACTCACAGGAGACGTTCAAATCATAGAAAGTTAGAGTGTCAGTAATCTTGTACTTAAGTCGGCATTGTGCATTTTGTTTTAAATTTGAATGCAATTTCTGTGTTTCGTCGTCAATAAGAAGGTCCAAGGGATACAGTAAACCTGAAGTGAAGCATCGTAATCTAAAACTAGACTCACAGGAGAGGATCAAATCATAGAAAGTGAGAGTGTCAGTCCTCTTGTTCTTAAGTCGGCATTGTGTCTCTTGTATGAAATTCGGAAGCAATTTCTGTGTTTCATCGTCAATAAGAAGGTCCAAGGGATACAGTAAACCTGAAGTGCAGCATCGGTATCTAAAACTGGACTCTCAGGAGATGTTCAAATCATAGAAAGTTAGAGTGTCAGTCCTCTTGTACTTAAGGCGGCATTGTGTTTTTTGTATTAAATTCGGATGCAATTTCTGTGTTTCATCTTCAATAAGAAGGTCCAAGGGATACAGTAAACCTGATGTGAGGCATCGGAATCTAAAACTGGACCCACAGGAGCGGTAGAAATCATAGAAAGTTAGAGTGTCAGTCCTCTTGTACTTAAGTCGGAACTAGGCCTTTTGTATTAAATTTGGATGCAATTTCTGTGTTTCATCGTCCATGAGTAGGTCCAAGGTATACAGCAATCCTGAAGTGAAGCATAGGAATCTAAAACTGGACTCACAGGGGAGGTTCAAATCATAGAAAGTTAGGGTGTCAGTCCTCTTGTTCTTATGTCGGCATTGTGCCTTTTGTATTGAGTTCGGATGCAATTTCTGTGTTTCATCGTCAGTAAGAAGGTCCAAGGGATACAGTAAACCTGAAGTGAAGCATCAGAATCTAAAACTGGACTCACAGGAGAGGTTCAAATCTTAGAAAGTGAGAGTGTCAGTCCTCTTGTACTTAAGTCGGCATTGTGCCTTTTGTATTAAATTCGGATGCAATTTCTGTGTTTCATCGTCAATAAGATGGTCCAAGGGATACAGTAAACCTGAAGTGAAGCATCGTAATCTAAAACTAGACTCACAGGAGAGGATCAAATCATAGAAAGTGAGAGTGTCAGTCCTCTTGTACTTAAGTCGGCATTGTGTCTCTTGTATTAAATTCGGAAGCAATTTCTGTGTTTCATCGTCAATAAGAAGGTCCAAGGGATACAGTAAACCTGAAGTGCAGCATCGGTATCTAAAACTGGACTCTCAGGAGATGTTCAAATCATAGAAAGTTAGAGTGTCAGTCCTCTTGTACTTAAGGCGGCATTGTGTTTTCTGTATTAAATTCGGATGCAATTTCTGTGTTTCATCTTCAATAAGAAGGTCCAAGGGATACAGTAAACCTGAAGTGAGGCATCGGAGTCTAAAACTGGACCCACAGGAGCGGTAGAAATCATAGAAAGTTAGAGTGTCAGTCCTCTTGTACTTAAGTCGGAACTAGGCCTTTTGTATTAAATTTGGATGCAATTTCTGTGTTTCATCGTCCATGAGAAGGTCCAAGGTATACAGCAATCCTGAAGTGAAGCATAGGAATCTAAAACTGGACTCACAGGGGAGGTTCAAATCATAGAAAGTTAGGGTGTCAGTCCTTTTGTTCTTATGTCGGCATTGTGCCTTTTGTATTGAGTTCGGATGCAATTTCTGTGTTTCATCGTCAGTAAGAAGGTCCAAGGGATACAGTAAACCTGAAGTGAAGCATCGGAATCTAAATCTGGACTCACAGGAGAGGTTCAAATCTTAGAAAGTGAGAGTGTCAGTCCTCTTGTACTTAAGTCGGCATTGTGCCTTTTGTATTAAATTCGGATGCAATTTCTGTGTTTCATCGTCAATAAGATGGTCCAACTGATACAGTAAACCTGAAGTGAAGCATCGTAATCTAAAACTAGACTCACAGGAGAGGATCAAATCATAGAAAGTGAGAGTGTCAGTCCTCTTGTTCTTAAGTCGGCATTGTGCTTTTGTATTAAATTCGGATGCAATTTCTGTGTTTCTTCGGCAATAAGGAGGTCCAAGGGATACAGTAAACCTGAAGTGAAGCATCGGAATCTAAAACTGGACTCACAGGATACGTTCAAATCATAGAAAGTTAGAGTGTCAGTCCTCTTGTACTTAAGTCGGCATTGTGCATTTTGTTTTAAATTTGAATGCAATTTCTGTGTGTCATCGTCAATAATAAGGTCCAAGGTATAGAGTAAACCAGGAAGTGAAGCATCGGAATCTAAAACTGGACTCACAGGAGAGAAAGTTAGAGTGACAGTCCTCTTGTACTTAAGTCGGCATTGTGCCTTTTGTATTAAATTCGGATGCAATATCTGTGTTTCATCGTCAATAAGAAGCGCCAAGGGATACGGTAAAACTGAAGTGAAGCATGAAAAATCTAAAACTGAACTCACAAGAGAGGTTCAAATCCTAGAAAGTGAGAGTGTCAATCCTCTTGTACTTAAGTCGGCATTGTGCCTTTTGTATTAAATTCGGATGCAATTTCTGTGTTTCATCGTCAATAAGAAGGTCCAAGGGATACAGTAAACCTGAAGTGAAGCATCGGTGTCTAGAACTGGACTCTCAGGAGACGTTCAAATCATTGAAAGTTAGAGTGTCAGTCCTCTTGTACTTAAGTCGGCATTGTGCATTTTGTTTTAAATTTGCATGCAATTTCTGGGTTTCATAGTCAATAAGAAGGTCCAAGGGATACAGTAAACCTGAAGTGAAGCATCGGAATCTACAACTGGACTCACAGGAGAGGTTCAAATCATAGAAAGTTAGAGTGTCAGTCCTCTTGTACTTAAGTCGGCATTGTGTCTCTTGTATTAAATTCGGATGCAATTTCTGTGTTTCATCGTCAATAAGAAGGTCCAAGTGATACAGTAAACCTGAAGTGAAGCATCGGTATCTAAAACTGGACTCACAGGAGAGGTTCAAATCATAGAAAGTTAGAGTGTCAGTCCTCTTGTACTTAAGTCGGCATTGTGCCTTTTGTATTAAATTCGGATGCAATTTCTGTGTTTCATCTTCAATAAGAAGGTCCAAGGGATACAGTAAACCTGAAGTGAAGCATCGGAATCTAATACTGGACACACAGGAGTGGTTGAAATCATAGAAAGTTAGAGTGTCAGTCCTCTTGTACTTAAGTCGGCACTGTGCTTTTTGTATTAAATTCGGATGCACTTTCTGTGTTTCATCGTCATTAAGAAGGTCCAAGGGATACAGTAATCCTGAAGTGAAGCATAGGAATCTAAAACTAGACTCACAGGAGAGGTTCAAATCGTAGAAAGTTAGAGTGTCAGTCCTCTTGTACTTAAGTCGGCATTGTGCCTTTTGTATTGAATTCGATTGCAATTTCTGTGTTTCATCGTCAATAAGAAGGTCCAAGGGATACAGTAAACCGGAAGTGAAGCATTGGAATCTAAAACTGGACTCACAGGTGAGGTTCAAATCATAGAAAGTGAGAGTGTCAGTCCTCTTGTACTTAAGTCGGCATTGTGCCTTTTGTATTAAATTCGGATATAATTTCTGTATTTCATCGTCTATAAGATGGTCCAAGGGATACAGTAAACCTAAAGTGAAGCATCAGAATCTAAAACTGGACTCACAGGAGAGGTTCAAATCATAGAAAGTGAGAGTGTCAGTCCTCTTGTTCTTAAGTCGGCATTGTGCTTTTGTATTAAATTCGGATGCAATTTCTGTGTTTCATCGTCAATAAGAAGGTCCAAGGTATTCAGTAAACCTGAAGTGTAGGATCGGAATCTAAAACTGGACCCACAGGAGAGAAAGTTAGAGTGACAGTCCTCTTGTACTTAAGTCGGCATTGTGCAATTTGTTTTAAATTTGAATGCAATTTCTGTGTTTCATCGTCAATAAGAAGGTCCAAGGGATACAGTAAACCTGAAGTGAAGCATCGGAATCTAAAACTGGACTTATAGGAGAGGTTCAAATCATAGATTGTTAGTGTGTCAGTCCTCTTGTACTTAAGTCGGCATTGTGCCTTTTGTATTAAATTCGGATGCAATTTCTGTGTTTCATCGTCAATAAATAGGGTCCAAGGGATACAGTAGACCTGAAGTGAGGCATCGGAATCTAAAACTAGACTCACAGGAGAGGTTCATATCATAGAAAGTGAGAGTGTCAGTCCTCTTGTACTTAAGTCGGGATTGTGAATTTTGTATTAAATTCGGATGCAATTTCTGTGTTTCATCGTCAATATGAAGGTACAAGGGATACATAAAACCTGAAGTGAAGCATCGGAATCTAAAACTGGACGCACAGGGGAGGTTCATGTCATAGAAAGTTAGAGTGTCAGTCCTCTTGTACTTAAGTCGGCATTGTGCCTTTTGTATAAATTCGGATGTAATTTCTGTGTTTCATCGTCAATAAGAAGGTCCAAGGGATACAGTAAACCAGAAGTGAAGCATCGGTATCTACAACTGGACTCACAGGAGAGGTTCATTTCATAGAAAGTTAGAGTGTCAGTCCTCTTGTACTTAAGTCGGCATTGTGCCTTTTGTATTAAATTCGGATGTAATTTCTGTGTTTCATCTTCAATAAGAAGGTCCAAGGGATACAGTAAACCTGAAGTGAGGCATCGGAATCTAAAACTGGACTCACAGGAGAGGTTCAAATCATAGAAAGTTAGAGTGTCAGTCCTCTTGTACTTAAGTCGGCATTGTGCCTTTTGTATTAATTTCGGATGCAATTTCTGTGTTTCATCGTATATAAGATGGTCCATGGGATACAGTAAACCTGAAGTGAAGCATCGGTATCTAAAACTGGACTCACAGGAGAGGTTCATTTCATAGAAAGTTAGAGTGTCAGTCCCCTTGTACTTAAGTCGGCATTGTGCCATTTGTATTAAAATCGGATGCAATTTCTGTGTTTCATCTTCAATAAGAAGGTCCAATGGATACAGTAAACCTGAAGTGCGGCATCGGAATCTAAAACTGGATACACAGGAGTGGTTGAAATCATAGAATGTTAGAGTGTCAGTCCTCTTGTACTTAAGTCGGCACACTGCCTTTTGTATTAAATTCGGATGCAATTTCTGTGTTTCATCGTCAATAAGAAGCCCCAAGGGATACAGTAAAACTGAAGTGAAGCATGAAAAATCTAAAACTGAACTCACAAGAGAGGTTCAAATCATAGAAAGTGAGAGAGTCAATCCTCTTGTACTTAAGTCGGCATTGTGCCTTTTGTATTAAATTCGGATGCAATTTCTGTGTTTCATCGTCAATAAGAATGTCCTAGGGATACAGTAAACCTAAAGTGAAGCATCGGAATCTAAAACTGGACTCACACGAGGGGTTCAAATCATAGAAAGTTAGAGTGTTAGTCCTCTGGTGATTAAGTCGGCATTGTGCCTCTTGTATTTAATTCGGATGCAATTTCTGTGTTTCATCGTCAATAAGAAGGTCCAAGGGATACAGTAAACCTGAAGTGAAGCATCGGTATCCAGAACTGGACTCTCAGGAGACGTTCAAATCATAGAAAGTTAGAGTGTCAGTCCTCTTGTACTTAAGTCGTAATTGTGCATTTTGTTTTAAATTTGCATGCAATTTCTGTGTTTCATCGTCAATAAGAAGGTCCAAGGGATACAGTAAACCTGAAGTGAAGCATCGGAATCTAAAACTGGACTCACAGGAGAGGTTCAAATCATAGAAAGTTAGAGTGTCAGTCATCTTGTACTTAAGTCGGCATTGTGCCTCTTGTATTAAATTCGGATGCAATTTCTGTGTTTCATCGTCAATAAGAAGGTCCAAGGGATACAGTAAACCTGAAGTGCAGCATCAGTATCTAAAACTGGACTCACAGGAGATGTTCAAATCATAGAAAGTTAGAGTGTCAGTCCTCTTGTACTTAAGGCGGCATTGTGTTTTTTGTATTAAATTCGGATGCAATTTCTGTGTTTCATCATCAATAAGAAGGTCCAAGGGATACAGTAAACCTGAAGTGAGGCATCGGAATCTAAAACTGGACACACAATGGCGGTTGAAATCATAGAAAGTTAGAGTGTCAGTCCTCTTGTACTTAAGTCGGCACTGTGCCTTTTGTATTAAATTCGGATACAATTTCTGTGTTTCATCGTCAATAAGAAGGTCCAAGGGATACAGTAAACCTGAAGTGAAGCATCGGAATCAAAAACTGGACTCACAGGAGAGAAATTTAGGGTGACAGTCCTCTTGTACTTAAGTCGGCATTGTGCCTTTTGTATTAAATTCGGATGCAATTTCTGTGTTTCATCGTCAATAAGATGGTCCAAGTGATACAGTAAACCTGAAGTGAAGCATCGGAATCTAAAACTGGACTCACAGGAGACGTTCAAATC
The DNA here is from genome assembly GCF_021461395.2 of Schistocerca americana. Lineage (NCBI taxonomy): Eukaryota > Metazoa > Arthropoda > Insecta > Orthoptera > Acrididae > Schistocerca > Schistocerca americana. The sequence goes on along the minus strand of NW_025726296.1, from coordinate 16,893 downwards.
ATAGTAAGTTAGAGTGACAGTCCTCTTGTACTTAAGTCGGCATTGTGCCTTTTGTATTAAATTCGGATGCAATATCTGTGTTTCATCGTCAATAAGAAGCCCCAAGGGATACAGTAAAACTGAAGTGAATCATGAAAAATCTAAAACTGGACTCACAAGAGAGGTTCAAATCATAGAAAGTGAGAGTGTCAGTCCTCTTGTACTTATGTCGGCATTGTGCCTTTTGTAATAAATTCGGAAGCAATTTCTGTGTTTCATCGTCAATAAGAAGGTCCAAGGGATACAGTAAACCTGAAGTGAAGCATCGGAATCTAAAACTGGACTCACAGGAGAGGTTCAAATCTTAGAAAGTGAGAGTGTCAGTCCTCTTTTACTTAAGTCGGAACTAGGCCTTTTGTATTAAATTTGGATGCAATTTCTGTGTTTCATCGTCCATGAGAAGGTCCAAGGTATACAGCAATCCTGAAATGAAGCATAGGTATCTAAAACTGGACTCACAGGAGAGGTTCAAATCATAGAAAGTTAGGGTGTCAGTCCTCTTGTTCTTATGTCGGCATTGTGCCTTTTGTATTGAGTTCGGATGCAATTTCTGTGTTTCATCGTCAGTAAGAAGGTCCAAGGGATACAGTAAACCTGAAGTGAGGCATCGGAATCTAAAACTGGACACACAATGGCGGTTGAAATCATAGAAAGTTAGAGTGTCAGTCCTCTTGTGCTTAAGTCGGCACTGTGCCTTTTGCATTAAATTCGGATGCAATTTCTGTGTTTCATCGTCAATAAGAAGGTCCAAGGGATACAGTAAACCTGAAGTGAAGCATCGGAATCTAAAACTGGACTCACAGGAGACGTTCAAATCATAGAATGTTAGAGTGTCAGTAATCTTGTACTTAAGTCGGCATTGTGCCTTTTGTAATAAATTCGGAAGCAATTTCTGTGTTTCATCGTCAATAAGAAGGTCCAAGGGATACAGTAAACCTGAAGTGAAGCATCGGAATCTAAAACTGGACTCACAGGAGAGGTTCAAATCATAGAAAGTTAGAGTGTCAGTCCTCTTGTACTTAAGTCGGCACTGTGCCTTTTGTATTAAATTCGGATGCAATTTCTGTGTTTCATCGTCAATAAGAAGGTCCAAGGGATACAGTAATCCTGAAGTGAAGCATAGGAATCTAAAACTGGACTCACAGGAGAGGTTCAAATCATAGAAAGTTGGAGTGTCAGTCCTCTTGTACTTAGGTCGGCATTGTGCCTTTTGTATTGAATTCGGATGCAATTTCTGTGTTTCATCGTCAATAAGAAGGTCCAAGGGATACAGTGAACCTAAAGTGAAGCATCGAAATTTAAAACTGGACTCACAGGAGAGGTTCAAATCATAGAAAGTGAGAGTGTCAGTCCTCTTGTTCTTAAGTCGGCATTGTGCTTTGTATTAAATTCGGATGCTATTTCTGTGTTTCTTCGTCAATAAGGAGGTCCAAGGGATACAGTAAACCTGAAGTGAAGCATCGGAATCTAAAACTGGACTCACAGGAGACGTTCAAATCATAGAATGTTAGAGTGTCAGTAATCTTGTACTTAAGTCGGCATTGTGCATTTTGTTTTAAATTTGAATGCAATTTCTGTGTTTCGTCGTCAATAAGAAGGTCCAAGGGATACAGTAAACCTGAAGTGAGGCATCGGAATCTAAAACTGGACTCACAGGAGGGGTTCAAATCATAGAAAGTTAGAGTGTCAGTCCTCTGGTACTTAAGTCGGCATTGTGCCTCTTGTATTAAATTCGGATGCAATTTCTGTGTTTCCTCGTCAATAAGAAGGTCCAAGGGATACAGTAAACCTGAAGTGAAGCATCGGTATCTAGAACTGGACTCACAGGAGACGTTAAAATCATAGAAAGTTAAAGTGTCAGTCCTCTTGTACTTAAGTGGGCATTGTGCATTTTGTTATAAATTTGCATGCAATTTCTGTGTTTCTTCGTCAATAAGAAGGTCCAAGGGATGCAGTAAACCTGAGGGTAGCATCGGAATCTAAAACTGGACTCACACGAGAGGTTCAAATCATAGAAAGTTAGAGTGTCAGTCCTCTTGTACTTAAGTCGGCATTGTGTCTCTTGTATGAAATTCGGAAGCAATTTCTGTGTTTCATCGTCAATAAGAAGGTCCAAGGGATACAGTAAACCTGAAGTGAGGCATCGGAATCTAAAACTGGACCCACAGGAGCGGTAGAAATCATAGAAAGTCAGAGTGTCAGTCCTCTTGTACTTAAGTCGGAACTAGGCCTTTTGTATTAAATTTGGATGCAATTTCTGTGTTTCATCGTCCATGAGAAGGTCCAAGGTATACAGCAATCCTGAAATGAAGCATAGGTATCTAAAACTGGACTCACAGGAGAGGTTCAAATCTTAGAAAGTGAGAGTGTCAGTCCTCTTTTACTTAAGTTGGCATTGTGCCTTTTGTATTGAGTTCGGATGCAATTTCTGTGTTTCATCGTCAATAAGATGGTCCAAGGGATACAGTAAACCTGAAGTCAAGCATCGTAATCTAAAACTAGACTCACAGGAGAGGATCAAATCATAGAAAGTGAGAGTGTCAGTCCTCTTGTTCTTAAGTCGGCATTGTGCCTTTTGTATTAAATTCGGATGCAATTTCTGTGTTTCATCGTCAATAAGAAGCCCCAAGGGATACAGTAAAACTGAAGTGCAGCATGAAAAATCTAAAACTGAACTCACAAGAGAGGTTCAAATCATAGAAAGTGAGAGAGTCAATCCTCTTGTACTTAAGTCGGCATTGTGCCTTTTGTATTAAATTCGGATGCAATTTCTGTGTTTCATCGTCAATAAGAAGCCCCAAGGGATACAGTAAAACTGAAGTGAAGCATGAAAAATCTAAAACTGAACTCACAAGAGAGGTTCAAATCATAGAAAGTGAGAGAGTCAATCCTCTTGTACTTAAGTCGGCATTGTGCCTTTTGTATTAAATTCGGATGCAATTTCTGTGTTTCATCGTCAATAAGAAGGTCCAAGTGATACAGTAAACCTGAAGTGAAGCATCTGTATCTAAAACTGGACTCACAGGAGAGGTTCAAATCATAGAAAGTTACAGTGTCAGTCCTCTTGTACTTAAGTCGGAATTGTGCCTTTTGTATTAAATTCGGATGCAATTTCTGTGTTTCATCTTCAATAAGAAGGTCCAAGGGATACAGTAAAACTGAAGTGAGGCATCGGAATCTAAAACTGGACACACAATGGCGGTTGAAATCATAGAAAGTTAGAGTGTCCGTCCTCTTGTACTTAAGTCGGCACTGTGCCTTTTGCATTAAATTCGGATGCAATTTCTGTGTTTCATCGTCAATAAGAAGGTCCAAGGGATACAGTAAACCTGAAGTGAAGCATCGGAATCAAAAACTGGACTCACAGGAGAGAAATTTAGGGTGACAGTCCTCTTGTACTTAAGTCGGCATTGTGCCTTTTGTATTAAATTCGGATGCAATTTCTGTGTTTCATCGTCAATAAGATGGTCCAAGTGATACAGTAAACCTGAAGTGAAGCATCGGAATCTAAAACTGGACTCACAGGAGACGTTCAAATCATAGTAAGTTAGAGTGACAGTCCTCTTGTACTTAAGTCGGCATTGTGCCTTTTGTATTAAATTCGGATGCAATATCTGTGTTTCATCGTCAATAAGAAGCCCCAAGGGATACAGTAAAACTGAAGTGAATCATGAAAAATCTAAAACTGGACTCACAAGAGAGGTTCAAATCATAGAAAGTGAGAGTGTCAGTCCTCTTGTACTTATGTCGGCATTGTGCCTTTTGTAATAAATTCGGAAGCAATTTCTGTGTTTCATCGTCAATAAGAAGGTCCAAGGGATACAGTAAACCTGAAGTGAAGCATCGGAATCTAAAACTGGACTCACAGGAGAGGTTCAAATCATAGAAAGTTAGAGTGTCAGTCCTCTTGTACTTAAGTCGGCACTGTGCCTTTTGTATTAAATTCGGATGCAATTTCTGTGTTTCATCGTCAATAAGAAGGTCCAAGGGATACAGTAATCCTGAAGTGAAGCATAGGAATCTAAAACTGGACTTACAGGAGAGGTTCAAATCATAGAAAGTTGGAGTGTCAGTCCTCTTGTACTTAGGTCGGCATTGTGCCTTTTGTATTGAATTCGGATGCAATTTCTGTGTTTCATCGTCAATAAGAAGGTCCAAGGGATACAGTGAACCTAAAGTGAAGCATCGAAATTTAAAACTGGACTCACAGGAGAGGTTCAAATCATAGAAAGTGAGAGTGTCAGTCCTCTTGTTCTTAAGTCGGCATTGTGCTTTGTATTAAATTCGGATGCAATTTCTGTGTTTCTTCGTCAATAAGGAGGTCCAAGGGATACAGTAAACCTGAAGTGAAGCATCGGAATCTAAAACTGGACTCACAGGAGACGTTCAAATCATAGAATGTTAGAGTGTCAGTAATCTTGTACTTAAGTCGGCATTGTGCATTTTGTTTTAAATTTGAATGCAATTTCTGTGTTTCGTCGTCAATAAGAAGGTCCAAGGGATACAGTAAACCTGAAGTGAGGCATCGGAATCTAAAACTGGACTCACGGGAGGGGTTCAAATCATAGAAAGTTAGAGTGTCAGTCCTCTGGTACTTAAGTCGGCATTGTGCCTCTTGTATTAAATTCGGATGCAATTTCTGTGTTTCCTCGTCAATAAGAAGGTCCAAGGGATACAGTAAACCTGAAGTGAAGGATCGGTATCTAGAACTGGACTCACAGGAGACGTTAAAATCATAGAAAGTTAAAGTGTCAGTCCTCTTGTACTTAAGTGGGCATTGTGCATTTTGTTATAAATTTGCATGCAATTTCTGTGTTTCTTCGTCAATAAGAAGGTCCAAGGGATGCAGTAAACCTGAGGGTAGCATCGGAATCTAAAACTGGACTCACACGAGAGGTTCAAATCATAGAAAGTTAGAGTGTCAGTCCTCTTGTACTTAAGTCGGCATTGTGTCTCTTGTATGAAATTCGGAAGCAATTTCTGTGTTTCATCGTCAATAAGAAGGTCCAAGGGATACAGTAAACCTGAAGTGCAGCATCAGTATCTAAAACTGGACTCACAGGAGATGTTCAAATCATAGAAAGTTAGAGTGTCAGTCCTCTTGTACTTAAGGCGGCATTGTGTTTTTTGCATTAAATTCGGATGCAATTTCTGTGTTTCATCATCAATAAGAAGGTCCAAGGGATACAGTAAACCTGAAGTGAGGCATCGGAATCTAAAACTGGACCCACAGGAGCGGTAGAAATCATAGAAAGTCAGAGTGTCAGTCCTCTTGTACTTAAGTCGGCACTGTGCCTTTTGTATTAAATTCGGATGCAATTTCTGTGTTTCATCGTCAATAAGAAGGTCCAAGGGATACAGTAATCCTGAAGTGAAGCATAGGAATCTAAAACTGGACTTACAGGAGAGGTTCAAATCATAGAAAGTTGGAGTGTCAGTCCTCTTGTACTTAGGTCGGCATTGTGCCTTTTGTATTGAATTCGGATGCAATTTCTGTGTTTCATCGTCAATAAGAAGGTCCAAGGGATACAGTGAACCTAAAGTGAAGCATCGAAATTTAAAACTGGACTCACAGGAGAGGTTCAAATCATAGAAAGTGAGAGTGTCAGTCCTCTTGTTCTTAAGTCGGCATTGTGCTTTGTATTAAATTCGGATGCAATTTCTGTGTTTCTTCGTCAATAAGGAGGTCCAAGGGATACAGTAAACCTGAAGTGAAGCATCGGAATCTAAAACTGGACTCACAGGAGACGTTCAAATCATAGAATGTTAGAGTGTCAGTAATCTTGTACTTAAGTCGGCATTGTGCATTTTGTTTTAAATTTGAATGCAATTTCTGTGTTTCGTCGTCAATAAGAAGGTCCAAGGGATACAGTAAACCTGAAGTGAGGCATCGGAATCTAAAACTGGACTCACGGGAGGGGTTCAAATCATAGAAAGTTAGAGTGTCAGTCCTCTGGTACTTAAGTCGGCATTGTGCCTCTTGTATTAAATTCGGATGCAATTTCTGTGTTTCCTCGTCAATAAGAAGGTCCAAGGGATACAGTAAACCTGAAGTGAAGGATCGGTATCTAGAACTGGACTCACAGGAGACGTTAAAATCATAGAAAGTTAAAGTGTCAGTCCTCTTGTACTTAAGTGGGCATTGTGCATTTTGTTATAAATTTGCATGCAATTTCTGTGTTTCTTCGTCAATAAGAAGGTCCAAGGGATGCAGTAAACCTGAGGGTAGCATCGGAATCTAAAACTGGACTCACACGAGAGGTTCAAATCATAGAAAGTTAGAGTGTCAGTCCTCTTGTACTTAAGTCGGCATTGTGTCTCTTGTATGAAATTCGGAAGCAATTTCTGTGTTTCATCGTCAATAAGAAGGTCCAAGGGATACAGTAAACCTGAAGTGCAGCATCAGTATCTAAAACTGGACTCACAGGAGATGTTCAAATCATAGAAAGTTAGAGTGTCAGTCCTCTTGTACTTAAGGCGGCATTGTGTTTTTTGTATTAAATTCGGATGCAATTTCTGTGTTTCATCATCAATAAGAAGGTCCAAGGGATACAGTAAACCTGAAGTGAGGCATCGGAATCTAAAACTGGACCCACAGGAGCGGTAGAAATCATAGAAAGTCAGAGTGTCAGTCCTCTTGTACTTAAGTCGGAACTAGGCCTTTTGTATTAAATTTGGATGCAATTTCTGTGTTTCATCGTCCATGAGAAGGTCCAAGGTATACAGCAATCCTGAAGTGAAGCATAGGTATCTAAAACTGGACTCACAGGAGAGGTTCAAATCATAGAAAGTTAGGGTGTCAGTCCTCTTGTTCTTATGTCGGCATTGTGCCTTTTGTATTGAGTTCGGATGCAATTTCTGTGTTTCATCGTCAGTAAGAAGGTCCAAGGGATACAGTAAACCTGAAGTGAAGCATCGGAATCTAAAACTGGACTCACAGGAGAGGTTCAAATCTTAGAAAGTGAGAGTGTCAGTCCTCTTTTACTTAAGTCGGCATTGTGCCTTTTGTATTAAATTCGGATGCAATTTCTGTGTTTCATCGTCAATAAGATGGTCCAAGGGATACAGTAAACCTGAAGTCAAGCATCGTAATCTAAAACTAGACTCACAGGAGAGGATCAAATCATAGAAAGTGAGAGTGTCAGTCCTCTTGTTCTTAAGTCGGCATTGTGCCTTTTGTATTAAATTCGGATGCGATTTCTGTGTTTCATCGTCAATAAGAAGCCCCAAGGGATACAGTAAAACTGAAGTGAAGCATGAAAAATCTAAAACTGAACTCACAAGAGAGGTTCAAATCATAGAAAGTGAGAGAGTCAATCCTCTTGTACTTAAGTCGGCATTGTGCCTTTTGTATTAAATTCGGATGCAATTTCTGTGTTTCATCGTCAATAAGAAGGTCCTAGGGATACAGTAAACCTAAAGTGAAGCATCGGAATCTAAAACTGGACTCACACGAGGGGTTCAAATCATAGAAAGTTAGAGTGTTAGTCCTCTGGTGATTAAGTCGGCATTGTGCCTCTTGTATTTAATTCGGATGCAATTTCTGTGTTTCATGGTCAATAAGAAGGTCCAAGGGATACAGTAAACCTGAAGTGAAGCATCGGTATCCAGAACTGGACCCTCAGGAGACGTTCAAATCATAGAAAGTTAGAGTGTCAGTCCTCTTGTACTTAAGTCGTATTTGTGCATTTTGTTTTAAATTTGCATGCAATTTCTGTGTTTCATCGTCAATAAGAAGGTCCAAGGGATACAGTAAACCTGAAGTGAAGCATCGGAATCTAAAACTGGACTCACAGGAGAGGTTCAAATCATAGAAAGTTAGAGTGTCAGTCCTCTTGTACTTAAGTCGGCATTGTGCCTCTTGTATTAAATTCGGATTTAATTTCTGTGTTTCATCGTCAATAAGAAGGTCCAAGTGATACAGTACACCTGAAGTGAAGCATCTGTATCTAAAACTGGACTCACAGGAGAGGTTCAAAGCATAGAAAGTTACAGTGTCAGTCCTCTTGTACTTAAGTCGGAATTGTGCCTTTTGTATTAAATTCGGATGCAATTTCTGTGTTTCATCTTCAATAAGAAGGTCCAAGGGATACAGTAAACCTGAAGTGAGGCATCGGAATCTAAAACTAGACACACAATGGCGGTTGAAATCGTAGAAAGTTAGAGTGTCTGTCCTCTTGTACTTAAGTCGGCACTGTGCCTTTTGTATTAAATTCGGATGCAATTTCTGTGTTTCATCGTCAATAAGAAGGTCCAAGGGATACAGTAAACCTGAAGTGAAGCATCGGAATCAAAAACTGGACTCACAGGAGAGAAATTTAGGGTGACAGTCCTCTTGTACTTAAGTCGGCATTGTGCCTTTTGTATTAAATTCGGATGCAATTTCTGTGTTTCATCGTCAATAAGAAGCCCCAAGGGATACAGTAAAACTGAAGTGAAGCATGAAAAATCTAAAACTGAACTCACAAGAGAGGTTCAAATCATAGAAAGTGATAGAGTCAGTCCTCTTGTACTTAAGTCGGCATTGTGCCTTTTGTATTAAATTCGGATGCAATTTCTGTGTTTCATCGTCAATAAGAAGGTCCTAGGGATACAGTAAACCTAAAGTGAAGCATCGGAATCTAAAACTGGACTCACACGAGGGGTTCAAATCATAGAAAGTTAGAGTGTTAGTCCTCTGGTGATTAAGTCGGCATTGTGCCTCTTGTATTTAATTCGGATGCAATTTCTGTGTTTCATGGTCAATAAGAAGGTCCAAGGGATACAGTAAACCTGAAGTGAAGCATCGGTATCCAGAACTGGACCCTCAGGAGACGTTCAAATCATAGAAAGTTAGAGTGTCAGTCCTCTTGTACTTAAGTCGTATTTGTGCATTTTGTTTTAAATTTGCATGCAATTTCTGTGTTTCATCGTCAATAAGAAGGTCCAAGGGATACAGTAAACCTGAAGTGAAGCATCGGAATCTAAAACTGGACTCACAGGAGAGGTTCAAATCATAGAAAGTTAGAGTGTCAGTCCTCTTGTACTTAAGTCGGCACTGTGCCTTTTGTATTAAATTCGGATGCCATTTCTGTGTTTCATCGTCAATAAGAAGGTCCAAGGGATACAGTAATCCTGAAGTAAAGCATAGGAATCTAAAACTGGACTCACAGGAGAGGTTCAAATCATAGAAATTTGGAGTGTCAGTCCTCTTGTACTTAGGTCGGCATTGTGCCTTTTGTATTGAATTCGGATGCAATTTCTGTGTTTCATCGTCAATAAGAAGGTCCAAGGGATACAGTGAACCTAAAGTGAAGCATCGAAATTTAAAACTGGACTCACAGGAGAGGTTCAAATTATAGAAAGTGAGAGTGTCATTCCTCTTGTTCTTAAGTCGGCATTGTGCTTTTTATTAAATTCGGATGCTATTTCTGTGTTTCCTCGTCAATAAGGAGGTCCAAGGGATACAGTAAACCTGAAGTGAAGCATCGGAATCTAAAACTGGACTCACAGGAGACGTTCAAATCATAGAATGTTAGAGTGTCAGTAATCTTGTACTTAAGTCGGCATTGTGCATTTTGTTTTAAATTTGAATGCAATTTCTGTGTTTCGTCGTCAATAAGAAGGTCCAAGGGATACAGTAAACCTGAAGTGAGGCATCGGAATCTAAAACTGGACTCACAGGAGGGGTTCAAATCATAGAAAGTTAGAGTGTCAGTCCTCTGGTACTTAAGTCGGCATTGTGCCTCTTGTATTAAATTCGGATGCAATTTCTGTGTTTCCTCGTCAATAAGAAGGTCCAAGGGATACAGTAAACCTGAAGTGAAGCATCGGTATCTAGAACTGGACTCACAGGAGACGTTAAAATCATAGAAAGTTAGAGTGTCAGTCCTCTTGTACTTAAGGCGGCATTGTGTTTTTTGTATTAAATTCGGATGCAATTTCTGTGTTTCATCATCAATAAGAAGGTCCAAGGGATACAGTAAACCTGAAGTGAGGCATCGGAATCTAAAACTGGACCCACAGGAGCGGTAGAAATCATAGAAAGTCAGAGTGTCAGTCCTCTTGTACTTAAGTCGGAACTAGGCCTTTTGTATTAAATTTGGATGCAATTTCTGTGTTTCATCGTCCATGAGAAGGTCCCAGGTATACAGCAATCCTGAAGTGAAGCATAGGTATCTAAAACTGGATTCACAGGAGAGGTTCAAATCATAGAAAGTTAGGGTGTCAGTCCTCTTGTTCTTATGTCGGCATTGTGCCTTTTGTATTGAGTTCGGATGCAATTTCTGTGTTTCATCGTCAGTAAGAAGGTCCAAGGGATACAGTAAACCTGAAGTGAAGCATCGGAATCTAAAACTGGACTCACAGGAGAGGTTCAAATCTTAGAAAGTGAGAGTGTCAGTCCTCTTTTACTTAAGTCGGCATTGTGCCTTTTGTATTAAATTCGGATGCAATTTCTGTGTTTCATCGTCAATAAGATGGTCCAAGGGATACAGTAAACCTGAAGTGAAGCATCGTAATCTAAAACTAGACTCACAGGAGAGGATCAAATCATAGAAAGTGAGAGTGTCAGTCCTCTTGTTCTTAAGTCGGCATTGTGCTTTTGTATTAAATTCGGATGCAATTTCTGTGTTTCTTCGTCAATAAGGAGGTCCAAGGGATACAGTAAACCTGAAGTGAAGCATCGGAATCTAAAACTGGACTCACAGGATACGTTCAAATCATAGAAAGTTAGAGTGTCAGTCCTCTTGTACTTAAGTCGGCATTGTGCATTTTGTTTTAAATTTGAATGCAATTTCTGTGTTTCATCGTCAATAAGAAGGTCCAAGGTATACAGTAAACCTGAAGTGAAGCATCGGTGTCTAGAACTGGACTCTCAGGAGACGTTCAAATCATTGAAAGTTAGAGTGTCAGTCCTCTTGTACTTCAGTCGGCATTGTGCATTTTGTTTTAAATTTGCATGCAATTTCTGGGTTTCATCGTCAATAAGAAGGTCCAAGGGATACAGTAAACCTGAAGTGAAGCATCGGAATCTAAAACTGGACTCACAGGAGAGGTTCAAATCATAGAAAGTTAGAGTGTCAGTCCTCTTGTACGTAAGTCGGCATTGTGTCTCTTGTATTAAATTCGGATGCAATTTCTGTGTTTCATCGTCAATAAGAAGGTCCAAGTGATACAGTAAACCTGAAGTGAAGCATCGGTATCTAAAACTGGACTCACAGGAGAGGTTCAAATCATAGAAAGTTAGAGTGTCAGTCCTCTTGTACTTAAGTCGGCATTGTGCCTTTTGTATTGAATTCGGATGCAATTTCTGTGTTTCATCGTCAATAAGAAGGTCCAAGGGATACAGTAAACCTGAAGTGAAGCATTGGAATCTAAAACTGGACTCACAGGTGAGGTTCAAATCATAGAAAGTGAGAGTGTCAGTCCTCTTGTACTTAAGTCGGCATTGTGCCTTTTGTATTAAATTCGGATATAATTTCTGTATTTCATCGTCTATAAGATAGTCCAAGGGATACAGTATACCTAAAGTGAAGCATCAGAATCTAAAACTGGACTCACAGGAGAGGTTCAAATCATAGAAAGTGAGAGTGTCAGTCCTCTTGTTCTTAAGTCGGCATTGTGCTTTTGTATTAAATTCGGATGCAATTTCTGTGTTTCATCGTCAATAAGAAGGTCCAAGGAATTCAGTAAACCTGAAGTGTAGGATCGGAATCTAAAACTGGACCCACAGGAGAGAAAGTTAGGGTGACAGTCCTCTTGTACTTAAGTCGGCATTGTGCATTTTGTTTTAAATTTGAATGCAATTTCTGTGTTTCATCCTCAATAAGAAGGTCCAAGGGATACAGTAAACCTGAAGTGAAGCATCGGAATCTAAAACTGGACTTATAGGAGAGGTTCAAATCATAGATAGTTAGTGTGTCAGTCCTCTTGTACTTAAGTCGGCATAGTGCCTTTTGTATTAAATTCGGATGCAATTTCTGTGTTTCATCGTCAATAAATAGGGTCCAAGGGATACAGTAAACCTGAAGTGAGGCATCGGAATCTAAAACTAGACTCACAGGAGAGGTTCATATCATAGAAAGTGAGAGTGTCAGTCCTCTTGTACTTAAGTCGGCATTGTGACTTTTGTATTGAATTCGGATGCAATTTCTGTGTTTCATCGTCATTAAGAAGGTCCAAGGGATACAGTAAACCTGAAGTGTAGCATCGGTATCTAAAACTGGACTCACTGGAGAGGTTCAAGTCATAGAAAGTGAGAGTGTCAGTACTCTTGTACTTAAGTCGGCCTTGTGCCCTTTGTATTAAATTCGGATGCAATTTCTGTGTTTCATCGTCAATAAGAAGGTCCAAGGGATACAGTAAACCTGAAGTGAAGCATCGGAATCTAAAACTGGACTCACAGGAGAGGTTCAAACCATAGAAAGTTAGTGTGTCAGTCCTCTTGTACTTAAGTCGGCATAGTGCCTTTTGTATTAAATTCGGATGCAATTTCTGTGTTTCATCGTCAATAAATAGGGTCCAAGGGATACAGTAAACCTGAAGTGAGGCATCGGAATCTAAAACTAGACTCACAGGAGAGGTTCATATCATAGAAAGTGAGAGTGTCAGTCCTCTTGTACTTAAGTCGGCATTGTGACTTTTGTATTGAATTCGGATGCAATTTCTGTGTTTCATCGTCAATAAGAAGGTCCAAGGGATACAGTAAACCTGAAGTGTAGCATCGGTATCTAAAACTGGACTCACTGGAGAGGTTCAAGTCATAGAAAGTGAGAGTGTCAGTACTCTTGTACTTAAGTCGGCCTTGTGCCCTTTGTATTAAATTCGGATGCAATTTCTGTGTTTCATCGTCAATAAGAAGGTCCAAGGGATACAGTAAACCTGAAGTGAAGCATCGGAATCTAAAACTGGACTCACAGGAGAGGTTCAAACCATAGAAAGTGAGAGTGTCAGTACTCTTATACTTAAGTCGGCATTGTGCGTTTTGTATTAAATTCGGATGCAATTTCTGTGTTTCATCGTCAATAAGATGGTCCAAGGGATACAGTAAACCTAAAGTGAAGCATCGGAATGTAAAACTGGACTCACAGGTGGGGTTCAAATCATAGAAAGTGAGAGTGTCAGTCCTCTTGTTCTTAAGTCGGCATTGTGACTTTTGTATTGAATTCGGATGCAATTTCTGTGTTTCATCGTCAATAAGAAGGTCCAAGGGATACAGTAAACCTGAAGTGTAGCATCGGTATCTAAAACTGGACTCACTGGAGAGGTTCAAGTCATAGAAAGTGAGAGTGTCAGTACTCTTGTACTTAAGTCGGCCTTGTGCCCTTTGTATTAAATTCGGATGCAATTTCTGTGTTTCATCGTCAATAAGAAGGTCCAAGGGATACAGTAAACCTGAAGTGAAGCATCGGAATCTAAAACTGGACTCACAGGAGAGGTTCAAACCATAGAAAGTGAGAGTGTCAGTACTCTTATACTTAAGTCGGCATTGTGCGTTTTGTATTAAATTCGGATGCAATTTCTGTGTTTCATCGTCAATAAGATGGTCCAAGGGATACAGTAAACCTAAAGTGAAGCATCGGAATGTAAAACTGGACTCACAGGTGGGGTTCAAATCATAGAAAGTGAGAGTGTCAGTCCTCTTGTTCTTAAGTCGGCATTGTGCTTTTGTATTAAAGTCGGATGCAATTTCTGTGTTTCTTCGTCAATAAGGACGTCCAAGGGATACAGTAAACCTGAAGTGAAGCATCGGAATCTAAAACTGGACTCACAGGAGACGTTCATATCATAGAAAGTTAGAGTGTCAGTCCTCTTGTACTTAAGTGGGCATTGTGCATTTTGTTTTAAATTTGCATGCAATTTCTGTGTTTCTTCGCCAATAAGAAGGTCCAAGGGATGCAGTAAACCTGAAGTGAAGCATCGGAATCTAAAACTGGACTCACACGAGAGGTTCAAATCATAGAAAGTTAGAGTGTCAGTCCTCTTGTACTTAAGTCGGCATTGTGTCTCTTGTATTAAATTCGGAAGCAATTTCTGTGTTTCATCGGCAATAAGAGTGTCCAAGGGACACAGTAAACCTGAAGTGCAGCATCGGTATCTAAAACTGGACTCACAGGAGATGTTCAAATCATAGAAAGTTAGAATGTCAGTCCTCTTGTACTTAAGGCGGCATTGTGTTTTTTGTATTAAATTCGGATGCAATTTCTGTGTTTCATCTTCAATAAGAAGGTCCAAGGGGTACAGTAAACCTGAAGTGAGGCATCGGAATCTAAAACTGGACCCACAGGAGCGGTTGAAATCATAGAAAGTTAGAGTGTCAGTCCTCTTGTACTTAAGTCGGCACTAGGCCTTTTGTATTAAATTCGGATGCAATTTCTGTGTTTCATCGTCCATGAGAAGGTCCAAGGGATACAGTAATCCTGAAGTGAAGCATAGGAATCTAAAACTGGACTCACAGGAGAGGTTCAAATCATAGAAAGTTAGGGTGTCAGTCCTCTCGTTCTTATGTCGGCATTGTGCCTTTTGTATTGAGTTCGGATGCAATTTTTGTGTTTCATCGTCAGTAAGAAGGTCCAAGGGATACAGTAAACCTGAAGTGAAGCATCGGAATCTAAAACTGGACTCACAGGAGAGGTTCAAATGTTAGAAAGTGAGAGTGTCAGTCCTCTTGTACTTAAGTCGGCATTGTGCCTTTTGTATTAAATTCGGATGCAATTTCTGTGTTTCATCGTCAATAAGATGGTCCAAGGGATACAGTAAACCTGAAGTGAAGCATCGTAATCTAAATCTAGACTCACAGGAGAGGATCAAATCATAGAAGGTGAGAGTGTCAGTCCTCTTGTTCTTAAGTCGGCATTGTGCATTTTGTTTAAAAATTTGCATGCAATTTCTGGGTTTCATCATCAATAAGAAGGTCCAAGGGATACAGTGAACCTGAAGTGAAGCATCGGAATCTAAAACTGGACTCACAGGAGAGGTTCAAATCATAGAAAGTTAGAGTGTCAGTCCTCTTGTACTTAAGTCGGCATTGTGTCTCTTGTATTAAATTCTGATGCAATTTCTGTGTTTCATCGTCAATAAGAAGGTCCAAGTGATACAGTAAACCTGAAGTGAAGCATCGGTATCTAAAACTGGACTCACAGGAGAGGTTCAAATCATAGAAAGTTAGAGTGTCAGTCCTCTTGTACTTAAGTCGGCATTGTGCCTTTTGTATTAAATTCGGATGCAATTTCTGTGTTTCATCTTCAATAAGAAGGTCCAAGGGATACAGTAAACCTGAAGTGAGGCATCGGAATCTAATACTGGACACACAGGAGTGGTTGAAATCATAGAAAGTTAGAGCGTCAGTCCTCTTGTACTTAAGTCGGCACTGTGCTTTTTGTATTAAATTCGGATGCACTTTCTGTGTTTCATCGTCATTAAGAAGGTCCAAGGGATACAGTAATCCTGAAGTGAAGCATAGGAATCTAAAACTAGACTCACAGGAGAGGTTCAAATCATAGAAAGTTAGAGTGTCAGTCCTCTTGTACTTACGTCGGCATTGTGCCTTTTGTATTGAATTCGGATGCAATTTCTGTGTTTCATCGTCAATAAGAAGTTCCAAGGGATACAGTAAACCTGAAGTGAAGCATTGGAATCTAAAACTGGACTCACAGGTGAGGTTCAAATCATAGAAAGTGAGAGTGTCAGTCCTCTTGTACTTAAGTCGGCATTGTGCCTTTTGTATTAAATTCGGATATAATTTCTGTATTTCATCGTCTATACGATGGTCCAAGGGATATAGTAAACCTAAAGTGAAGCATCAGAATCTAAAACTGGACTCACAGGAGAGGTTCATTTCATAGAAAGTTAGAGTGTCAGTCCTCTTGTACTTAAGTCGGCATTGTGCCTTTTGTATTAAATTCTGATGCAATTTCATTGTTTCATCTTCAATATGAAGGTCCAAGGGATACAGTAAACCTGAAGTGAGGCACTCGGAATCTAAAACTGGACTCACAGGAGAGGTTCAAATCATAGAAAGTTAGAGTGTCAGTCCTCTTGTACTTAAGTCGGCATTGTGCCTTTTGTATTAATTTCGGATGCAATTTCTGTGTTTCATCGTCAATAAGATGGTCCACAGGATACAGTAAACCTGAAGTGAAGCATCGGTATCTAAAACTGGACTTACAGGAGAGGTTCATTTCATAGAAAGTTAGAGT
This sequence comes from Schistocerca americana, assembly GCF_021461395.2. NCBI lineage: Eukaryota > Metazoa > Arthropoda > Insecta > Orthoptera > Acrididae > Schistocerca > Schistocerca americana. The sequence goes on along the minus strand of NW_025726296.1, from coordinate 676 downwards.
GTCAGTCCTCTTGTACTTAAGTCGGCATTGTGCCATTTGTATTAAATTCGGATGCAATTTCTGTGTTTCATCTTCAATAAGAAGGTCCAAGGGATACAGTAAACCTAAAGTGCGGCATCGGAATCTAAAACTGGACACACAGGAGCGGTTGAAATCATAGAATGTTAGAGTGTCAGTCCTCTTGTACTTAAGTCGGCACTGTGCCTTTTGTATTGAATTCGGATGCAATTTCTGTGTTTCATCGTCAATAAGAAGGTCCAAGGGATACAGTAAACCTGAAGTGAAGCATCGGAATCTAAAACTGGACTCACAAGACAGGTTCAAATCATAGAAAGTGAGAGTGTCAGTTCTCTTGTACTTAAGTCGGCATTGTGCCTTTTGTATTGAATTCGGATGCAATTTCTGTGTTTCATCGTCAATAAGAAGGTCCAAGGGATACAGTAAACATGAAGTGAAGCATCGGTATCTAAAACTGGACTCACTGGAGAGGTTCAAGTCATAGAAAGTGAGAGTGTCAGTACTCTTGTACTTAAGTCGGCCTTGTGCCCTTTGTATTAAATTCGGATGCAATTTCTGTGTTTCATCGTCAATAAGAAGGTCCAAGGGATACAGTAAACCTGAAGTGAAGCATCGGAATCTAAAACTGGACTCACAGGAGAGGTTCAAACCATAGAAA